>NC_060142.1:430362451-430665933 GCF_021461385.2 Schistocerca piceifrons
TTATAACGTCTCGAATACCTCAATCAACATGTGGCGTCCAAGATGGTTCACATCGAACAGGTATTCCCACTGCCATCAGTCATTGGACGCAGCGTCCAGACCATGTTCGGATACTTTCTTACAGCTGGTGCGCTCTTTAAGGAAACGCTCACCATTCCTCCATGAGCGGGGACGTCGGCCTAGTCAACGAACTACACCGAGCGGCGTCTTTGTACATGGTCACCATACAAAAGCAGTGGAAAGGGGCGCCTCCCTTATGCACAGATTGTTGGACATTACAGGTGATAGTAGCCCACATCACGCTCCACCTGGCGCACATTTCTGATTTCATCGTTGACTTCAGTTACGCTCACACTCAGTTACCGAGCACACACCTTCCTCGGACCAGAGATTTCTACACCCACTACTTCGCTACATATGCTGCAACAACGAACTCAAACATCCAACGACGTCGTGGTCCACGGTTTGGCGTAATGTCCAGCAGCATTTCCTTCCCTTCAACCTCTGGGTAACATGGTACCATGTCACATGTGGAAAATTCGCCAGAAATCAACATCTACACGCAACCGATTTGTCGGACACTCCACACTGTGCAATTTGCAATCTCGTTGATAACAATGCCCACCAGCTGACTTGTGTGCCATCAGCGACGTCTGGAAACTGGGTCGACAGTTTTTTGCCTGCTACCTCCGTGTTCTGCCTCACTCGATTTACCCATGGACTTCTATCCATCCTGAGGATACTCATTTCTTCGCCACCAAAAATCGTGCTATAGGATGGGTCAAGAGACAGACGATCACTTACCTGTATACTCATGGCGGTAAATCACACCTTGACTTCTGACAGTATTTACAAACCGCCCACAATGAAATCAAGCACCGACTTTGATACTGCACCTTCGCTATCTTTACATCACCCCCACTCAGCTGGATAGTGCCACACGCAGACGACATACCCACTCCGCCCCCCCTCCCCCTTCCACCTGTCCCCTTCTGATGTCTGAGACTCCCTGTGCTACATTTCAATTTCGTACCCCACAGCAGGGTAGGTGCATGGACAAGTGCCCCTTTCCTTCATGCACTATACCAGGTCAAGCCAGTCGCTCCCCCATTTCTACTGTGTCCTCCTTGGCTTCCACCCTCCTTTCGTGGACTTCTGCCCGGTGGTGGTGCCGGGGACACCGTGACCAGGCCTTGCATGTTGACCCCTGTCCACTCTGCCCCATGGCCCATCTGACGAGCATAATGATGCCTCCAAGTGTTATCATGCCTTCGCTCCTTCTTCCCTCTTTGTCTACGGCGTCACACCTCCTAGTCCGCTATCAGTTTTTTTCCATTGCCCTCTCTCCTTGTTAATAAAGACTTCTGCACGCCTCGTTTGAGGGTAGTGTCTAATGTTGGTTCTGCCAGAGGTAAGCCTTCACGTTGTATTTATACTTGTAAGAGTAAAAAAGAAATCGGTGGTGTGTGGTTCAGGGACGGGAAGGGGGAGGCATCCTTGACAAGTAATCAAAGCGTCCTATCTTCCGGGTTCACACGCAGGATCGGCTTAAATTTTGAATGAAAGCCATCCGCAATGGCGGCCAAACAATTTCGGCATAAGGAATCATTTTCGATCTATGGACAGCCTTTTCAAAGAGAGCAGAGGAGCGGATAGAGGTGGGAAACTGTCCCTAAAGTGCAGCAAAATCAGCAATGATAGATGTCATGAGGATTCAGAAGGCAATGGAAACCAATTAATTAAAGAAACACAATGTGTATCTGCACGACATGTGGTCTGCAATTGAAAATGTATCATGATGATCTCCCTATTGGCCAAAGATTCCGTATTAGGCCCCCATTTCAATCTGCAGGAGGGCACTGCCAAGGGGGAGATAACCATAAGCAAAAGACTGAGTATCAAACGAAAGGGTAAAATGCTACGAGTCGGAACGTGGAATGTCGGAACTCTGAATGTCGTAGGGAAGCAAGGAAAACTGAGAAAGGAAATTCAGAAGCTCAGTATAGATACAGTAGGGACCAGTGAAGTGAAATGGAAAGGCAGTAAGGATTTTTGATCAGACTAATACAGGGCAGTATCAGCAGCAACATAAAATGGTATAACGGTAGAAGTATTCGTCATGGAAGGAAAAGTAGAGCAGAGAGTGAGTTCCTACGAACAGTTCAGTAATAAGGTTTTTCTGATGAGAATCGACAGCAAACCAACACAAACAACAGTAGTTAAGATATACATGTCGACGTCATAATCTGAATATGAAGAGATGTAGAAAGTATATGAGGATATTTCAAGGGTAATTCAGCATTTACAGGGAGATGAAAATCTGCTTATCATGGGGGATTGAAAAGCGGTTGTCGGGGAAAGATGTGAAAAAAAAGGGATGCGGAAGAATATCGGGTAGGCAGTAGGAATGAGAGACTACTTGTGTTCTGCAGTAAATTTCAGACAGTAACAACGAATATTCTGTTCAAGAACCAAAAGAGGTGAAGGTATACTTGGAAAAGACCCAGAGACATGAGAAGATTCCAAGTGGTCTACATCGTGGTCAGACAGAGATTCCGAAATCAGATATTGGACTGTAAGGTGTTTCCAGGAGCAGAGATAGCAGTTTAGTAATGATAGAGAGTAGACTGAAATTTGAGACTCGTCCACAAGAAACAATGTACAAATAAACGGGGACCGAGGTACTCATGCGTTTGAAGACTTCTGAGGCTAAAGATACAGCGAAAATTAATACTCCAGTAGGCAATTTAGATGAAGAGGCATGGGTATCTCTAAAAAGGGAAGAAAATGATAGTGGACAGACAAACATAGACATAAGGAAAGTAGAATCCTTGGGGAACAGAATTAATGTTTCCAATGGAAAATGTGAAGAAATCTAAGAAAGAAAGAGTCGTTGTGAGGACTCATTGAGCATACAGGAAAGTCAAAATACCTTTCGGTGAAATTAAAGGCAAGGGTATTAACAACAAGAGTGCAATGGGAATTCCACTTCTAAGCACAGAGGAGAGAGCGGATAGTTGAAAAGGGTACTTGAAGGCCTCTACGAGGGGGAGGACTTTTCAGCTAACGTGATGAAGAAATGGAAGTCGATATGGAGGATAGGGGATCCATTACTAGTCATAGTTTAATAGAGCTTTCGAAGACTTACGATCAAAGAAGACAGTGAGGGTAGACCACATTTATTCGGAATTTCTGAAAACCTGGACGAAATGGTATCCAAACGTCTATCCAGGTTGCTGTGCAGAATCTGTAAGCTTGGAGACATACTAACAAACTATTGGAAAAATTTGATCCACGCAGTGTGGAGGATAGTGAGGGCTGGTATGTGGAAGAAATCTCTCAGAGTTAGTTTAACAGCTTATGCATTCAAGTTCTGCCGACATCTGGTCAATGGCGAGGCTGAATGGTGGGCCGTAGGACCCAGTGACAGACTTGTGGTTGAGAACTTACTTTATTGCTTTCAATTACGACAATTCTCCATTTTCAATCAGAGCTGGCCATGCCACATTCGAGCACAGCAGGCAGGGCAGCACGACCTCACCCCACGTAAGACGGTACTTGCATCAGCAACCAGCGATACTGACCTCAGACTGCGGAAGCAACCAGTGGCCTGTCAGTAGGCCAAGGCTCTGATGTCTGTGGTGAGCTCCTTATTCTTGCTGCGTCGGCCCTCTGATGTCGAACGCCCCTGCCCAGGCGACCCAGGTATGGCTCTCATCCTCCACAGTAACCAGGGGTTACCGCCCTGCAAAGGATCATGGCCTGCTGCCTTCTTGTTGGAGTCTAGCCGGTTTTGGCGTAGGTGGCAGGTCCGCTGAACTGTGGCATCAAGTCCCCCAGGCTGGATTTAGTGCGTGTGACTGCTGCCCCGTGCTGGTCTTGAACCCATGGCTGCAACTGGTGACACCCAGTCATCTCATTGTCTGGTGCAGGCCTTGCATCACGATAGTACTGCTGGGCTTTGAATGCCTCTGTCTCAAAATTCAAGATATTTACACTGCTCCAGGATGCATTCGTTGCACTATCGCCTGGTTCCTGGTCACACAGCTCATGATGTAGTTTTAACCCTGGTGTGGTGAATCATTCTGCTTGCTGGCTGTTACTGCTGTGTAGTGCAGGTTTTGAAAAGCACAGCTAACCTGCCTTGCAATCCTTCTGCCTATCTACTGCTGTAGACTATAAGTGGTCACTGTGCATAGAAACACTCCATGGCAGCTTGTTACAAATTTCTACTAAGACTAGGTAGTGGCACTAGACTGCCGCCCTTCATGGGAAAGGCCCAGTCCCTTAGGTCTTGCTCAAGACTGGTTCCTCACCGTGAACTACTTCCACCAACGAACAACAAAACAAGTGTCACAGAACCAAGATTTTGCTAGGTTAGAAATCTTAAATACTGTGCATTTCTTACACTATATTAGGCTTCATGGCTGCTTCCTTGTAACTCCTTCGGCACATCCATTGCTTCCTGTATCAGTGCTTACCGTACAGCTTTGCTCAGTACAAGGCTTTCTTCGCGCTTCTGATCTTCCTTAAGTCTAACAAATTCATCTTCTAAAAAATACTCTACACATCACGGTTTTGGGGTTCAATTCACTAGGACCTGGATTACCCACAGGTCAGTGTCGAACGGCTTTCCATCTCAAGTAAATAAAAGCTATGCAAAATTATGGAAAATAAGCCTTAATGTTACTGCTTGCATTATAAATAGATTGTCTACTATGATAGAAACTCCTTGGGAGAGATCAACATTGACGACAGCTTGCCTTACCAGGAACCTCTTTCCACTATGTTTTACTACACGCCTCTGCACCTAGACTTTGTCTATGTCTGCGCATAGACTTTGTCTATCTCTCACCACTGTTGCAACAACAATTTCTTAAAATTCCACCGCGCGCTCTCACTGTTGCGTGGAGATCCTTAGGTGCACCAGTGCCCACCCTCCTAGAAAATTCCGGTGCCAGACGTCACAGGAATGCATCGAGAGCCCTTTGCTCGGCTTCCTGCAACACTTTATTCTCCTCAACATTCTGCGTTAATTCGTATGTACACACGTCAGTTTTTCGGATTCTCTCTGAAAAATACTCTATGGCGTGGTTAGAACTCTTAGAAATAACAGCTGCTAACGAAAAAAGCGTGCCCTATTCTGCTTTTTGTACCTTTGCAATAATCTTTGCTTTAGCTGCTCAAAAGTTTCTGCCTTGTATAGCACTTCTGTGCATCATACCATTACTTCGCTTCTCCTGAAAGGAGCAATACAACTACATACAACTGTCTGTCTTACCAATCTCGTACGTCAGCAAATGACGAAGGGTCCTTGACAAACGATAACAGATCCTCAGATGTTCTACTGCAAACAGGAGAAACAAGGTTCGCAACAGCTAATTCTAATTCTAGACTTAGTGATCTTAATAATCCCAACTCCTCATTCTTCGCCGTCAGCTCATTATTTCCAAACGCATTTCCTGCTCTTAATTGTGCTACTTCGTGAACTAATTGCTGCACATCTTCTCAACTGGCGACACCTTCTGTCTCTGATTCCGCTGTTGCACTACCCTTTCTGATATCTTATGAACCCAATTATAACAACAAAAGAACAATCCTTAAACGACAACACTACAATACATAAGCCACCTGGACTCTCTGCATTGTCTCACCCTATGTCCAAAATTGTGACACGTATCACAGACAACTGCCACAGACCAGGCACAAAGGGCAGATTGTCCAAGAAAATTACACTATGTACCTCTCATGTGTTCTAACAACTGATCCTTACAACTACCCCTGAATTGAGAAACTTCCACAGATTCTTACGCTTTCAAAAAAGTAACACTGAAGTCGTGATGACCCCCAATTCTCGACTCTGTGTACACTACGAAACACAAACAACAGTTCCAATCACATCACAAGGAAGATACTGACAAGGGAACCTCCCCATCGCACCCCTCTCAGATTTAGTTATAAGTTGGCACAGGGATAGGCCATGAAAAACTGAACACAGATCAATCGAGAAAACAGGAAGAAGTTGTATGGAACTATGAAAAAAATAAGCAAAATATACAAACTGAGTAGTTCGTGTGCAAGATAAGCCACATTAAGGTACGTATGTACAGAGGTGCACCGTGGTCCCGTGGTTACCGTGAGCAGCAACGGTGCAGAAGGTCCATGGTTCAATCCTCCCTCGAGTGAAAAGTTTTAATTTTTTATTTTCAGACAATTATCAAAGTTCATGCACTCAGACATGATCAACTTCGCTCTCCAAAATTCCAGGACATGTTCAGATTTGCTTGGACACATGCAGGATTTGACGGTCTACACACGGAAAAACTTGAAAACGTTAAAAACGTATGTTTTGACAGAGCACAGGGAAAACTGTGCGACTGTGAAACTGTTGCGTTCATTTGTTGCCATTTATGTGACAAACTCTTATGTTTTCATCACTTTTTTGGGAGTAATTATCACATCCACAAGAAAACCTAAATCGGGAAAGGTAGAAGAATCTTTTTACCCATTCGCCAAGTGTGCAAGTTAGGTGAGTCGACAACATATTCCTGTAATGTGACCGCACATGCCGTCACCAGTGTCGTATAGAATATTTCAGACGTGTTTTCCTGTGGAGGAATCGGTTGACCTATGAATTTGCGATCAAATGTTTTCGCTTCGTATTGGAGAGGCACGTCCTTTCGTCTACTAATCGCACGGTTTTGCGGTGCGGTCGCAAAACACATACACTAAACTTATTACAGTGAACAGAGACGTCAATGAATGAACGGTCAGATCGTAACTTTGCGAAAATATAGTAAGTAAAATTTCTATTCGAAGGAGGACTCGAACCATGGACCTCTCGTTCCGCAGTTGACCACTCTAACCACGGGATCACGGCGCTCGTCAGCTTATATAGTCCTTGATGTTGCATATCTTACACTTGGACTACTCAGTTTGTATATTTTGCTTATTTTTTCATAGTTCCACACAACTTCTTCCTGTTTTCTCGATTGACCTGTGTTCAGTTTTTCAAGACCTATCCACTGTGTGAATTTATAACTAAATCTGAGGGGGGTGCGATGGGGAGGTTCCCTTGTGAGGGCTGTGGCTGGGACGTCGTGCTGTGGGTGGTAGCACACCCTCCGCTGTCCACTGACGGAGACCTCAGTTTTCCTGTCACAACACTGCAGGGGCCATCTGCCTGAGGGCGACGCAGTGTTGGGACGATGGGGCTGCGTGACAGGCTGTTGGGTGAGAAGGCGAAAGATCTGACCGAGAACCGGAGAAAATTCTCGTCCTATGTGAAATCGCTAAACGAATCTAATTCTTCTGTCCAGTCACTCGTTGACCACTCTGGTGTTGCAATATAAGATAGTGAAAGGAAAGCCGAGGTTTTAAACTTCGCATGTAAGAAATCGTTCACGCAGGAGAATCGTAGAGACTCACGTATGGGTGACATAGTAATAGGCATCCCTGGCGAAGAGAAACAATTGAAAGAGTTGAAAACAAGTAAGTCGCCAGATCTGGATGGAATCCCATTTCGGCATTGGCTCCTTACTTAGCTTGCATTTATCCTGAATCTTTCGATCAGCGTAAAATCCGAAGCAATCGGAAAAAAGCGCAGGTGTCTCCTACACAGGGTGAGTCACCTAATATTGCCACTGGAGACGCCTCCCAAACCACAAAAAACAGGAAGTAACCAATTCTGTAGACCGAAAATGAGGAGAGGGGCTGCTGTAATAGGTTAATAAAAATCACTGAGAAATGCACAAGTCTGATTTACAACACATACTTAAGTTTTTTTAAATGGAAACCTGTTATTATTTTTAGCACATATGCAAATAGAAATAAATATTTAATCAATGCCGTTTGTAACACTGTAAAATATTAAGTACATCCAGAGTAATTTGTAACGTAAAGTTGACGCTTGAAACCTCAGTCGTTCAGTCGTGTGTTGTAACAAACAAGATCTGTACGGGTATGTTTACTATGTTTACGAGTTTGGCTGTCTCCGTGTCTGCATGTAGTGCTTGCTGAATTAGTCCTTGTACTCAGAATAACTGTAGTACACTGTACTGCCGCACGCCTGTGATAGTGTGCTGTACACAAGTAAGAACAGAAGTACGCACAGTAGGAACGTGAGAAGGTCGCAAGTACAACAATGTGTACAGTCTTGTAAGAACAGTGAAAATGGTTTATCTTAACTCTGGAAAGGCAGAGATGATACTCATCTATGTCGAATGTAGACAAAATGCAGCTGCAGCTGCAGCCTGCAGGCTGTATGCAGAAAGGTACCCGGACAGAGATCATCCAACGCGCCGCATGTTTGAAAACATCTACGAACAACTGTGTGCAACAGGTACGGTCGTAACACGCAAATGGGTCTGTAACAAACCTATCACAGGAGAAACATGCGCAGTTGGTGTGCTAGCTGCTATTGCCGTGAACCCACACATGAATTCACGTGACATCGGTACAGGCACTGCAGTAGTCAAAGTAGTGTAATGCACATACTTCATCGTAACAAATTTCACCCGTATCATGTGTCGCTGCATCAGCAGTTACATGGACATGACTTTAATAATCGAGTGAATTTCTGTCAATGGCCATTAACGGAGAATGTGTTGCAGTTCTAAGTGTTTACAGATGAAGCAGGTTCCACAAACAACGGTGCAGTGAATTTACGAAACATGCATTACTGGTCCGTGGACAGTCCTCCCTGGCTTTGACAGATAGAGCGACAGCGACCGTGGAATGTAAATGTATCGTGCGAAGTAACTGGCGACCATCTCATTCGTCCTCACTTAATTGAAGACACCAAAACAGTTGCAAAATACATCGAGTTTCTACAAAATGATCTGCCAACATTGCCAGAAAATGTCCCGCTGGAAACGCGTATGTGTTATCAACATGATGGTCCTCCAGCACATTCTGCAAGAAACACTAGGCTGACACTTGACAGAATGTTCAACGGGCGTTTCATAGGACGTGGCGGACGCAGAAACTGACCAACCCGTTTTCCTGATCTTACACCTTTAGACTTCTTTCTGTGGGGTACGTTAAAGGAGAGAATGTACCGTGACGTGCCTACAACCCCAGCGGATATGAAACATCGTATTGAAGCAGCCTGTGGCAACATTACACCAGATGTACTGCGTCGTGTAAGACATTCATTACGCGGTAGATTACAAATGTGTGTAGCAAATGATGGGCACCACTTTGAACATTTATTGGCCTCAAATGTCAGGACACACTCTTTAACAATCTGTAATTGAAAACAAAAACAAATTTGTAAATTTAACTAATTTTTTTAACAAATCAGTGCTTTACAGTATTCTTTAGAGGAAAGGATTAATAAAATGTTAGCATGTGAACATAACTTGCTGTTCAACTCACTTCTGTATCTACATTGCATCACTGTTCTTTTTGTATCCCTAATTAATTCGGTTGTCTCCGATACACACGATTGAGCTACTGAGGAATTACTCAAGCGTAAACTTTACGTCACAAATTACTCTGGGTGTAATTAACATTTTACGATGTAAGAAACAGCATTGATTAAGTATTTTTTTCTATTTTCACTTGTGCTAAAAATAATAACAGATTTTCATTAAAAACTTAAGTATACGTTGAAAGTCATACTTCCGTGCATTTCTCAATGGTTTGTATTAACCAATTACACCAGTCCCTATCCTCACTTTTGGCCTACAGAATTGGTTATACCGTGTTTGTTGTGGTTTGGGAGGTGTTTCCAGCGGTAATGTTAGGTGACTAACCCTGTATATGCGAAGGGTAAAAAAATGGACCTGAAAAAGTGCAGACTAATATCCGTAACATCGGTTTCGTGCAGAAATCTGGAAGCTATTCTGAGTTCGAATATAACGAACTTCCTAGAGACCGAAAAGCTTATGTCTACGAATCAACATGGCTTTAGAGAGCATCGCTCGTGCGAAACTCAGCTTGGCCTTCTCTCACATGTTGTATTGCGAACTATGGATGAAGGGCAACAGGCAGATTCCATATTTCTAGATTTACGAAAAGCATTTGTGACGGTACCCTACTGCAGACTGTAAATGAAGGCACGAACATAAGGAATAGGTTCCCAGATATATGAGTGGCCCAAAGACTTCTTTGGTAATAGTATCAAGTAAGTTTTTCTCCACGGTGACAGTTCATCAGAGCGAGGGAAGTGTGATAGGACTGTTATTATTTTTTATACTCATAAATGATATGGCAGTCAGTCTGTGATTGCCTCCTGATGATGCTGTTGTCCACAGGAAGGCGTAGTCGTTACGTGACTATAAGTGGATACAAGATGATTTGGACAAGATTTCTACTTGGTGTGGCCAATGGTATCTAGCTCTAAATGAAAAAAAGAGTCAGTTAATGCGAATGAATAGGAAAAACAAACCCTTAATGTTCAAATACAGCGTTAATAACGTCCTGCTTAACACAGTCACGTCGTCTACATATATGGGCGTAGCGTTGCGATATGAAATGGAACGAAGATGTGAGTATTGTGGCAGGGAAGGCGAGCGGTCGACTTCGGTTTATGAGGAGAATTTTGGAAGTGTATTTCATCTGTAATGGGGTCTGCATATAGGACGCTAACGCAGACTGTTCTTGAGTACTGGTCGAGTGTCTGGGATCCCCACCAGGTCAGATTAAAGGAAGACATCGAAGCATTTCAGAGGTGGGCTGCTAGATTTGTTACCGGTAGACTCGAACAACGCGCAGGTCTTACGGAGACGCTTCAGGAACTGAAATGGAAATCCATGGAAGAAAAGCGACTATCTTTTCGATGGACCGATATTTAGAGAACTGGCATTTGAAGCTGACTGCAGAACGATTCTACTTCCGCTAACGTGCATTTAGTGTAAGGTCCACGAAAATAAGGTACGAGAAATTAATGCCCGTGCGGAGGCATGTAGACATTCGGTCGATCTGTTTGCGAGTGGAACAGAAAATGATATGAGTGGTAGTGGTATAGGCTACCCTCCGCCAAGCAACGTACTGTGGTTTGCGGTGTATGTATGCAGATGTAGACGCGAAGTGAGTATGTCCTGTTATGTACCTGTGGCCGGCAAATGTGCAGCGGATTTGCCTAACACCAGCCTGTAGTTTGTTCCACTTTAAACAAGAATAACTTGCAAGACAGCGGCGCAAAGCAACTATCACCAATGCCAATAGGAAGGTACCATTTTCATAAAACGGCTTGAAGATCTTTCACAAGACAATGGTAGAATAGGTGTCCGTTAGGATATTATTGGAAATCTTGTACGAGACATATGACCCTGGGAGTCTTAATGCTCGTAAAACAGCTGCAGTTCTTTATGATTTGGTTTGCAAAACTACTAGGTAAATGTAGGTGGGTATCACTAAGTGTCTATGCGCATATTACGCATTTCTTTTAGCTTACTAGGACGTGGTGTATCTTGCACGGAGTGACAGTCAGTGACAAGCCAGATGTCATCAATAGGGTAGACACACGCAGAATTATGGGAAAGGATGTCACCTACAGCTCGTTTGCGAGAAGCAAAATCAACTGCCACGACTTAAGAAATGCATTGGAGGCCAAGGTGGACGGTCCCATAGCACAAAAATGTCATCTCTGACCTTTGTTCGTATGGTAGTGAATCCTTCCATACGTCTACAACTTTATGCGACAGATATAATGATTCATCTAACAACACAGCAAATTTCCACTGTACACCAACTAATAATGACGCAAATGTGCCCATCTCAACCCCAAATGAACATGTGATGCAACTTCTTGGAACGCTACAGGAAATGTAAAACAGATGTCTGACTTGATGTATGATTGTTGAGAATGCTGTTAGCTGCATGTGAGGGAACGAAGAAATGTTTGCATTTAGCATTCCAATGCCCTCTTCATTATCCTTAAATGACACAGGGAAGTTTATAATTCACTGGTCCGCCCGTTTATTCATTCATTCATTCGGATACTGTGTTTCATAAATTGACCATAAAGGATATTATTCGGGAATGTGAAACAGACTAGTTATTCATTAGTAAGGAGAACCAGCCATTGGAGGTTACTTCTGTAAAGTACGATAACAACAAATTAAATGACAAAATATGACTAAGTACTTGCATTGATAGTTATATGGATTGCTTCACGTTATTTTGTGTATATTCAGGGAGAAACGAGTATGTGTACTTTGAAAAACGCTGATACTCGTCATTCTCTCCTATATTTCTTAATTACTGTTTTCTACATTTTTACAGTGTCAGTTACACCGTCAGTGAGAGTGCACCGCGAGTCCCTGCTGCTAATAAGGCGAGTACACACATTTTTATTCCATAGGCACGCAGTCTGCTTAGAAGACGCTTGCGAGGAACGATGTCGAGAGCTTTCTGGAAATCTAAAAATATGAAATAAATTTGACATCCCCTGTCGATAGCAATCATTACTTCATGAGTGTAAAGAGCTAGTTGTGTTTCACAAGAACGATATTTTCTGAATCCCTGTTATGTGTCAAATAAATCGTTTTCTGCGTCGTAATTGATAATGTCGAGCACAGCACATGTTCCAAAACCCTACTCCCTATCGACACTAGTGATATGGGCCTGTAATTCAGCGGATTACTCCTATTTCCCTTTTTGGCTATTAGTGTGATCCGAGCAGTTTTCCAGTCTTTAGGTGCGGATCTTCCTGTGAGCGAGCGGTTTCATGTAACTGCTAAATATGGAGCTATTGTGTCAGCATACTATGAAAGGAACCCGACTGGTATACAATGTGGACAGAAGGCATTGCCTTTATTAAGTGATTTAAGCTGCTTTGCTGCACCGAGGATATCTGATTCTATGTTTCTCATATTGGCTGTTGTTCTTGATTGGAATTCAGGAGTATTTACTTCGTCTTCTTTGGTAAAGGAGTTTTGGAAAACCGTGTTTAATAATTCTGTTTTAGTGGCACTGTGATCAGTGACTCCACCGTTGTTATTGCTCAGTGAAGTTATTAACTGCGCCTTGCCACTGGTGTACTTTATGTATGACCAGAATCTCTTTGGATTTTCTGCCAGATTCCGAGACACAGTTTGGTTGTGGAAATTATTATAAGCATCTCGCATTGAAATACGCGCTATCTTTCGAACTTCTGCAAAAGTTTGCCAAAATTGAGGATTTTGCATTGTTTTAAATTTGGCATGCTTTTTTCGTTGCTTCTGCAACAGTGATTTGACCCGTTTTGTGTACCGTGGGGGACCAGTACCATCACTTATATATTTATGTGGTATTTATCTCTTAATTGCCGTCGATATTATCTCTCTGAAATCGTTGCAGATCTTTTCTGTGCTTACATGATCAGAATGGAAGGAGTGGAGACTATCTCTTAAAAAGACGCTAAGAAAATTTTTATCAGCTTTTTCAAATAGATGTACTTTGCGTTTCTTTTTGATGATTGTGGGTGTTACGGTAATCAGCCTAGCAGCAACTGCCTTGTGGTCGCTAATCCCTGTATCCGTCATGATACTCCCTATTTGTCCAGGATTATTAGTTGCTAAGAGGTCAAGTATGCTTTCGCAACCATTTACGCTTCGAGTGGGCTAATGAACTAATTGTTCAGAATGATTTTCTGAAAAAGCATTCAGTACAATTTCGGATGACGTTTTATGTCTGCCGCCGGCTTCAAGCATATAATTTCTCCAGCATATCGAGGGTAGATTGAAGACACCACCGACTATAATTGTATGACTGGGGTACCTATTTGAAACGAGACTCAAGTTTTCTTTGAACTGGCCGGCAACTATATCTTCTGAGTCGGAAGGGGGACGCGGGGAGGGTCGGTAAAACGATCCAATTAATAGTTTAGTCCGATTGTCAAGTATAACCTCTACCCATACTATTATGCAGGACCTATCTACTTCAGTTTCACTACAAGGTAGACTACTTCTGAAGCAATAAATACTCCACCAGCTACTGTATTTAATTTATTCTTTCTGAACACTGTTAGGTTGTTTGAAAAAATTTCAGCTGAACTTAATTCCTTCATTAGCCAGCTTTCCGTACCTATAACTATTTGGGATTCAGTGCTTTCTATTATGGCTTGCAGCTCTGGTTCTTTCCCAAGACAGCTAAGACAATTTACAACTACAATACCGACCGTTTCTACAACTACGTTACTGTGTTTTACCAGCCCCATTTTAGACGGAGGACCTTTTAATTCCCATTACAAGCAGGATGATTCCAGACAGTCCTCTCTGGCATATTTTATCAGTATAAAGTTGTTATTCGTCTTAAAGATTTTTTTATTGCTGGCTATGGCTAAATACAGAGTAACCCAGAATTACGTTAACATTTGAAAATTCAATACCTCACGTAATAACATAGCGAGAGAAGTAAATATGACACACATGCTCGAAATGGCATGGGGTGTTACCGAAACCGAAAACGTGTACTAAATGACCAGCAGATGACGCTTCACATGATACGAAAGCAATAATTAGTGCAACAACTGATTTTTTACAGACGACGACCTATATAACAAATGCTCAACGCGTCGACCTTCATTCACCAACAATACCTGTAATCGAGGGGATTATATTGTGAACAGCATGTGCCATCCCCATGACGTTATTGTGAAAATTTACGAAACTAGTGCGACGATATAAAAACAGTCGCAATAACGAAAATATTGATAAAAGCCATAATGACGATGTGTTGTGATTATTGCAGTGAAATATTATAAAATGATATAGTAAAAGAACAAAGAAAATTACTATTAATACGAAAACTATGTATTTTACGGGTAATCTGTGAACAAAGATAAAAATGAATAGACATTCCACTAACGAGAAAGGAAGAGAAAAAACTAACTGCTCTTCGTTTTGTTCTTGATTGTAGAAGGACGTCATCGACGATTCGTGATGAGAATGGTATGTGTTTGTTATTAATACTGTAAGAAAAAGCATTCTTATGATAATAATAATTAATTCTACAAATGTGTAAAATTGTGTTTTCCTTTCAATAGTGCAACGAAAGGCAAACCATAATTATTGCTGAATAATTTGCAGTTTTAATATACTGAGCTGATTTTGTTTGAAAGACGCCATTATGGGCGAGAACATAATTTTAAGTTTTTCATTACGCCACACGGCTTAAAAATAGGAACTCACTCGCTGAGAATGATCTGCTTGAGTGTTTCACTTGAAAGTGAATTGATATTTCATTGCAGAAACAGTTTTTGTGTTAGCCTGGACCAGACAGCACGGATCAGGTCTCACACGATTCACTAGATAAAAAATAATTGTAATTCAGATGTAAATAGAAAATAGCTTTCAAAGAATTTTAATCAGATCTATACCAAGATTTCAATGCGAACCTCACAGAAATCCCAGAGTCTCTTCTCATTAAGAGAACACTAAAGCTGGTCGGATTTTAATGTGCGCGACGTTTAGCTTTGCTACATTTCATGTGTAATACGTCAAACATGCTACGCTGATTAAACTCGCATTTGAAAAGAACTTAACATTACTCGCACAACGATCAAATCCTTTCACGTAACCATCAAGATTTTGGTGCACTTTAACACAGCACTTCAGCTTCGTGTTGCAGAGCGGCACTTCGCGTCTGCAAACGACGAAAGGTTCGTGAAACATAATATTGTAACAACGACAGGCCATCAGAAATCTAAAGTGTCTGGGGCTAAGGCACCCAAGAAAAGTACTTTTTTTTTTTTATTGAAAATAGCAAAGCTTCATTAAGGTGGCTTTAATGGAGCTGCACTTTCTAATTTGCAACCTTTGATATCAGAGAACATCATTACGTGTTAGTAGAATTGAGTATGCTGCATTTGCAATTGATACTGAGAATAAGTCATCTTAATTATTTCTTGTGCTACACGAACATTGACAATGACATCGTACAATTTGGATAGTAGCACAAATGGCACCCATAACGTGGGGCCAAATTCTTGTTATAGACTGCGAAGAATATTTAACGAATATAGAAAACTTAAGTGAAGTTAAGAATACATAGTGATTAAACTGTATAACTTGTATATGTATGTGTATATTTATGACGTATATTTAATACTGTACATAATTCTTTTTCCATGAACTGAACGAGAACTCTATTGTGAACTGAAGGAGAACAGAGACGTTTGATTTGGACAAAAAGAAACTGAGCTTGGCCCATAAGTTGATCAGAGGCAGAAACATTTACAAGGTAAGAACATTTTTCTCTGCGCACCAGCTTGCTGATATAGTGACTAGTAACTTGCGTCACGTAACATTTACATGTAAATTGCACTAGTGTGCATTGCTTTGCGTGTGCTTGACAGCAGATTGAGTAGCACCTTAAGTGACATTTTTCCATTTTTAGCTGTGTGTAACGTTTTGGAAGGGAACCCAGTGGTTAAAAGACTGAAGGGGAAAGTGAATATATACCGTGTGACGATATCTGTGATTTCATTGTATGTAAGAGAAGTTACCTAGTTTAACATTAACTATGGTTCGGCCGAAGAAGGTAGTAATGTTAGAAAGTGAAACGTAGAGGATACGGAGCATAGTGTGGAACATGTACCACAGCAAAACGATGCTCACACTGTCAATGAGGAATCGGATATTCAGTCCACAAGGAGGGAACCCCATGCGCAAATCCCTTCTAGGGATGTTGATGGACGTATCGAGAATATAGTTGTGAAAGATGCAAAAACAGATTTACCGGAAACCGGAACTGTTAGTAAACCTCAAACACGAGTGAGTTCCATAGAAAACCTGGTGTATGAATTTCGCAGGAAACTAGAATTAAAAGAGAAAGAACGCGAAGAAAGTTTAATTAAAAAAGTAGTATCCGTAATTGATGAAAAGGACAAACAGCGCGAAGATAGGGAGACAGCGCGTCACAAAAATCTGACAGGAGAATTCAACGCTGTCATGGAAGCGCATGACATGGCGATATCAGACCATGTACACGCGGAGGTCAGCAGGGTACGAACACAGGATGATTCAGAGGCTGGTCAGAATGAGGTAATGGATGCTCAGCCGCACAATGTCGAGCGTAAGAGCAAGAAGTAAATGTCGAGAAGTTACCACGAGTTGAAACGAGGTGTAGCTGCGAGAATAGTTGCTCCAGCGAGCAGCGTGAAAACAAGACGCGATACGGTAATGCACCGATCGTTAACGTGCAGGGCAACGATAATCCTACCCCGCAGCAAAATAGCAATGTTTGCGAAACAAACGAAGGAGATGGTAATGCAGCAGTTGTGGGCGATATTGCGCCTACGCTTGCGCGCATGAAATTAGATGAGTCGATGTTGTCTTTAATGAAGACAAGAAAACGACACACCGTGTAGTCTTTGTAAAAAGCTTTAGAAAAGTAATGCGTAGCTACTGGTCAGAAAGACAAAAGATACAACTAGTAGTATCGTACATTACAGGAGATGCGGTTCTCTGGGCTATGGAGGCTGCAGAAATGTGCGATATCTTTGAGGAAATCGAGAAGCAATTTCTTAATAAATTCTGGTCCTTGAGTACTGAAGAAAGACTTACAGGTCTATAATCCAGAGTTGTATACCGTTAAGAAAGGTTCATTACGTAAATATTTCGAAAGGTACCTGAGCATGACAAGGTAATGGACTGAACCGATCTCTACACGAGACATCTTGCGAATCTTAAAGGCAAAGTTGCCTATTGTTATCCGGGAAAAATTAATCAATGTATCGGATACTGACCTTTAAGCATTCATGTCATTGATTGATTGCTTGATTTAATTCAGGAAGACGCTAGACAAGCAGCAGGAGAAACGAATAGTGCCTCCAACAACAATAATGGCAACAGTAATAATGGTTTTGGAAGCCCACGGAAGAATGGGTAACCGAATAATGGAAATAATTATAAAAATGGAAACTACAACAAGGGTAGTAATTTTCATATTCCACAGAATAGTCTCAATCAGGCTCAAAGTGCAAACGGTAATAAACCGTATTTTAAAGGCGACAAAGAAGATTATACTAGGAAGCGCCATAATGATGGTAGCTTCGGAAATAACTACCAGGCGAAAAATTTGAAAACACAGCATGATCAATGGCATGACCACATGCAAGGAAGTGTGACAGTCAACATTATAAATGTACAGAGTACTTCGTCGGGAACAGCTTGGGCGGTGAACGCGCAAACTTCATACCGGCGCCAAGTCAAAATGCACATACAGTAGAGCACGTGACGGAGCAACAAGACTCCGCACTGCCGTTAAACGCTCTGCGACCAGCATAAGTCCCCCTTTCTTGGTCGATAGGAAGTTAAGTGGGTGCAGAATTAGGGCACAGACAACCATGCTACGATGCAACGATGGCATGGATATACGAGACGAACTC
The DNA here is from genome assembly GCF_021461385.2 of Schistocerca piceifrons. NCBI lineage: Eukaryota > Metazoa > Arthropoda > Insecta > Orthoptera > Acrididae > Schistocerca > Schistocerca piceifrons. The sequence goes on from NC_060142.1 coordinate 430,380,771, forward strand.
TCAAGGGAACCCGAAAGGCAAGAGTGTGTACAAGCCGCGATTCAGGCGACGATTAACGATGTACCGGTAAATGTGATTATCGAAACTGGTGCATCGATGGCGGTCATAAGTGAGGAACTGCATGGATATATTGCTGCGGTGAAAATATTGCAACGTCTTCCGGTGCAGAATTGTCGAATCCACGGGGTAATAAAGGGAAAAATGAAAGTATATCGTTTCAGGCACAGGCGGAGGTAAGTGTGGGAAATGAAGTCATAAAATGCTCGTTCCTGGTTGTAAAGCAGTCCCGTGTATCCCGGGTTTAGATTTTTTACGAGACAGGTACGTGATTGCAGACTTGGCTCGAGCTTCCCCAACTTTCGTCAATGATGGAAGGCAGATGACTCTGAATCTTGCTAGAAACACAGTCGGTGATCGGATGGAATATGGGAGTCTCACCATACCCTATGAGGAGCTGCAAAGTATGTTTTTAAAGGGAGATGAACTGTTTCTTAGTCACCCTACATACATTAAGGACACACAAGAAGAATTAAAAGACATCAAAGGAGAAATTGAAAGTAAAGTTGACGAGTCAGAATATTTGAACTCGAGTCAACAGCAGCAGTTGAAACACACTCTAACAAAATATGCACCTGTATTTTTGGCGAAGCTCGGCATCATAAAAGGTTATGTCTACGATATGCAGGTCAAGGAGCACAAAACGTTTTGTCATGCCACATATTCCGTTCCTCACTCAAAGAAAGAAGCTGTCTGGAAAGAAATAAAGAAGATGTTAGAATGGGGCGGAGGGTGATAGAAACCTCACTATCGCCTTATAACAGGCCCTTGCTTCTCGTTCCAAAGGCTGATGGCAGCTTAAGATTAGTACTGGACGCGTGGGATATAAATCAAATTATATTGCCTGTACGTACTCGTCCAGAGTACTTAGAGGAGCAAATTCAAAGATTTCAAGGAGTGAAATTTCTTTCCACAATCGACCTTTGATCGCCCTACTGGCAGGTGTTATTATTGTAAAGATCTAGACAATACACAGCTTTCATCTTTGCAGGACGAAGCTAACAGTTTAGAATATTGCCACCAGCCGCGGTGGCCTAGCGCTTCTAGGCGCTTCAGCCTGGAACCGCGCAACTGCTACAGTTCTACAGTTACAGGTTCGATGCCTGCCTCGGGCATGAATGTGTGTGATGTCCTTAGGTTAGTTAGGTTTAAGTAATTTTAAGTTCTAGGGGACTGATGACCTCAGATGTTAAGTCCCATAGTGCTCAGAGCCATTTGACCCATTAGAGTATTGCCTTTTGGCTTGAATGTAAGCGCAGGCGTTTTTATTGCTTCTCTTGACACTGTGTTAGGACCAGACTTACTTGAAAACGTAACTGTCTATGTCGACGATTTGTTAATAGCTACTAGCACGTGGGAAGAACATCTTCAGTTAATGGAAAGAACCTCACAGCACTTCAAACAAGCAGGTGTAACAGCGAATTGAAAGGAGTCAGAGTTCAGTAGAGAAGAGATTAAGTTCTTGGGTCACATTATCTCACCTCAAGGGATTGTGCCAGATAGCAAAAAGCTACAGGCGATTAAAGTGTGTCGTTATCCAACAAGCCGGAAACTATTAAAGGTGTTTTTTGGGGTGGCCTCATTTTTTAGGCGTTTTGTGCTTGACCAGCTATTAAATAGTTCTGAATTAGTAGGATTGCTAAAAAAGAATGTAATCTGGCTCTTCACAAAGGAGTGTGAGGAAGCATTTGACAGGATACGCGAGGCTTTGCTCAATGCACCTCCATTACACCATCTAAACATGAAAGAGGATTTCTGTCTTGCGACTGACGCCTTGGTTTCAGGATTACATCTACATCTACATTATTACTCTGCAATTCACATTTAAGTGCTTGGCAGAGGGTTCATCGAACCACAATCATACTATCTCCCTCCCATTCCACTCCCGAACAGCGCGCCGGAAAAACGAACACCTAAAGCTTTCTGTTCGAACTCTGATTTCTCTTATTTTATTTTGATGTTCATTCCTACCTATGTAGGTTGGGCTCAACAAAATATTTTCGCATTCGGAAGAGAAAGTTGGTGACTGAAATTTCGTAAATAGATCTCGCCGCGATGAAAAACGTCTTTTCTTTAATGACTTCCATCCCAACTCGCGTATCATATCTGCTATACTCTCTCCCCTATTACGTGATAATACAAAACGAGCTGCCCTTTTTTGCACCCTTTCGATGTCCTCCGTCAATCCCACCTGGTAAGGATCCCACACCGCACAGCAATATTCTAACAGAGGACGAACGAGTGTAGTGTAAGCTGTCTCTTTAGTGGACTTGTTGCATCTTCTAAGTGTCCTGCCAATGAAACGCAACCTTTGGCTCGCCTTCCCCACAATATTATCTATGTGGTCTTTCCAACTGAAGTTGTTCGTAATTTTAACAACCAGGTAGTTAACTGAATTGACAACCTTGAGAATTGTACTATTTATCGAGTAATCGAATTCCAACGGATTTCTTTTGGAACTCATGTGGATCACCTCACACTTTTCGTTATTTAGCGTCAACTGCCACCTGCCACACCATACAGCAATCTTTTCTAAATCGCTTTGCAACTGATACTGGTCTTCGGATGACCTTACTAGACGGTAAGTTACAGCATCATCTGCGAACAACCTAAGAGGACTGCTCAGATTATCACCCAGGTCATTTATATAGATCAGGAACAGCAGAGGTCCCAGGACGCTTCCCTGGGGAACACCTGATAACACTTCAGTTTTACTCGATGATTTGTCGTCTATTACTACGAACTGCGACCTTCCTGACAGGAAATCACTAATCCAGTCGCACAACTGAGACGATACCCCAAAGGCCCGCAGCTTGATTAGAAGTCGCTTGTGAGGAACGGTGTCAAAAGCTTTCCGGAAATCTAGAAATACGGAATCAACCTGAGATCCCCTGCCGATAGCGGCCATTACTTCGTGCGAATAAAGAGCTACCTGCGTTGCAGAAGAACGATGTTTTCTGAAACCATGCTGATTACGTATCAATAGGGGCTTGCTTGTTCCAAGTAGACAGTCAGGGGTCGCAATCCGAAATCAGGGTCGCTGGATTTGCTAGTAGGGTCCTACGTGATTGTGAAAGAGCGTACTCATTCACAGAACTTGAGGCATTGGTAGTAGTGTGGGCCATCAAGAAGTATTATTACTACGTGTTTGGCAGACATGTAAAAGTTTTCTGCGACCACCAAGCATTGAGCTTTTTATTAACTTGTAAGCTGCTTCACTCGAGGTTGGCTTGATGGGCGTTGTGATTACAAGAATACGATTTTGAAATTAGGTATGTGAAGGGAAGTGACAACGTGATTGCGGATGCACTATCACGTTTGTCACAAGGTTTACCCCAGTTCACTGAACTTGTTGAATAGTCGACAGAATTCAAAATACTTCTGTTGAAAGATGAGACATGTAAACTTAAGTTTACAAAGATGTGCAAGCACCTGGCGACAACGCAGGAGGAAGATGATATGTGGAAAAGTATACGGGATAAGCTAAAGGAAGATCCAGAGGGACAGGAAAGTAAACATTTTCTCCTTCAAGAGGACATCCTGTTTCATCATATAGACGCGGAGAAAGGTAGGTGGAGAATGTGCATTCCGGAGGATCAAGTACGAAATGCCGCCTGGTATACAAATAATACTTGTGACCACTTTGGTGTTAAAAAGTGTGCCAGGAAATTGGCAAGGTATTGCTACTTTCCAAATATGCAGAGACGTGTGAATGAAATAATTAGAATGTGCGTTACCTGTCAAAAGGTCAAGGGTGTCAATCGAAGTACTTTATCCGAACTGAACCCAATAGTACCTAAAGAACCTTTGGAGATAACCTCTGTGGATGTGGCAGGCCCCCTTCCGATGGCTTGGGGGAGCACTAAGTATATATTTGCCATATACGACATATTTAGTAAATATGTGAAGCTGTATCCCATGAGTACATCAACAACGACGAATACGCTAAAGCTCATAGAACATGATTACATGTCATCGGTAGGGAAACCTAAGGCAATGTTGTCGGATAACGCAACATACTTTCGAGGAAAAAAGTGGAAAGATTTCACAGAAAAAGTGCAATTAACCATATTTTTATGGCATTCTTCCATCCCAGTGTGAATCCCGTAGTGAGGATCTTTCGGGAATTAAATCGCTCTATGAGAACATATATACCTAGTCAACAAATCAAATGGATTGACTATGTACATGTGTTTGAAGATATCTATAACAATTTGCGTGATGACTCTATGGAAGCAACTCCATTTGAATTAGTGTTTGACCAAGAAGAAGAAACTGACTGGACGCAGCTTTTGCCTAAAATTAATGACCAACTATCTTGGGGACATAGGTTGACAGAAGCTCATACCACACTGCAAAGACAGGCAGAGTTTAGAAAAAACCGTCATGGGAAGAAACTAGATGATTTGAAAAAATAATATGTCGGCGATCTAGTACTAGTATGGCATCACCCGAAGACGTCAATTATGAGAAAAGTGAACAAAAAGTGGCAACTGCTGTACACAGGGCCCTTTAAGATTGTTGACATTCCATAACATGAAAGTTATCTGTTGAGAACAATATACAAGAAAACGTGTCTCTCCTCACAAGGATTTAAAACCATTTATAAGAAGTGTAGAGAACCAGCTTGACATGCTGGGGGGCTACTTGGCCAGAGTAATTAAGGATGAAAATTTCATTGGTGTTTATAGGATTATAATGTATTTCATTTGTGTTTTTTTACAATTAATGTGTATCTGATTCATGTATTTACAAGTACTGTGTGTATTTGAAAATGTATGCAAGAGACAGCATAAGATGTACATACGAATATATATATATATATATATATATATATATATATATATATATATATATATATATATATATATATATATATCATTGATTACAAAGTCAAAGCATAGTTTCTGGAAGAAATAATTTCGTAGAGTTAGAATTGACTGATAATGAAAAGGAAAAGTCATCAGGGCTTAGAAGCTTTTTCTAGTAAATGTAGTTAAGATAGTTAATAAAAAAACACAAGATAATTTGAAGGTCAGATGTATTTCTTTAAATTTTGCAATTTCAGTTAAAGAGTTTTTTTTCAATTACTATTTTATGTTCTTTGTAAATATATCTTGAATGAAGTGTGAATAATGCACTTTGGGTGAATAAATATGGCATGCACCACAGGGAGGAACTTGTTACCAATCTGGAGCACGTCCAAAGTTAGATAGAATCCCATCTTGGGATATTATAAGAATCTGAAACAATGTTTCGCGATCGCGACTGTTCGATTAGGGTCTGGTAGCTGGTTGTACTTCGACTAATGTCCTACACACCATGAACAAATGACAAAACAAAAAATGAACAAGCGCTAAATCAGTAAATAATCTGGGCAACTACATTGTAAACCTAAACCGTTGGCTCGTCCAAATGACTATTTAGCTGATGTTTTTCCGAGACACTACGAAGGATGATTATTATGTGTAACGTTGGGTTGCCAATAAACAAACTTCACTTGATAAGTGTCATTATTAAATGATTACAGTTTCATTTTGTGAAAGACCCTTGTCTGCAGACTGGTGTATTTTGTTAAAGGACTATTGCTGTTTCAAACGACAAGGTAGCGATCTGTAAAACAAACAGTGTTATATAGCTGTATTAAATGTTGTGGTCACCGTATATGACAATTTTCCGAAAAAGAGGTGCATCATCTGATGTGGTGGATCTGGATCAGTGATGCAAATCAGTGCACGTTGTCATAGATGTCAGTGACGGTATAGCTAACCATATTCATTGTGTGTCATCACGGACTGGTGAAATACGTACAGGAAACACCCACCACAGTGTGTGTGTGCGGAATGTATCCACTTTCTTAAACTGTGCTCTGTGCAATATGGAGAAAGACTGTTACACTTTTAAATAACTCAGTTACGTATAGTCGCAAAGAACTGGACGAACTAAATAAGTTGACAAACATACCCGAACATTAACTACACGGAAGGGGACACAATATAAAATGTGCTAATAAAACTTCATTCCAGATATAGGATGTACAAGTGTGAATTCTAATGCGTGTGTGACTTATTTCATGTACACAACTGTACTGCTGCGTACCAGACACGCGAGTAGGCTAGTGGACGGACAATATTGCAGAGCGCGTGGGCGACTGCAGTCTCAACACCACAGCAGCACGCCGTCTTCGTTTTGCCGCGGTCCGACGCAACAAATCATCACCAACGAAAGAGACAAACTTCTCGTCATGAAAAATAAATAATGACTTTATTTTTTCTACAATTTCCATTTCTATGATGAAACCTAACAATGTTCTACCTATATTCTAAATGTGAAACCTTTCTGTAATAGGATTTCCTCACATAATATGTTACTTGTTGTAAAAACTACATTCATGGGAAATTACAATATTTGTCTTTGTATTAAAACAAATTAGACGCTTGTTTTGTGCGTAGTTTGAGGCCCTGGGGTGGTTTTTTTCCCAGGCTTTCCCACTCCGGGTTAAATCTGAATAGGGGGCCTTTATTTTTTTAACCCGTGGACTTTGTTATCTTCGTAACAGACTACACGAAGGTCAAGCAGGGGAAAGATAATCGAAGTAACTAGAGGGATAATACTTGTTACTTTGTACAACTTATCCCTGTAAAATAATAATGCCTAAGTAAGAGAGAAATGAAATAAAACAAATTTTAAAATGGTCTCTAGGTCTAAAAATGTGGGTAGTGTTTATAGTTTGCTAAGCGAAAAATAACTACCACACTTTTGAGGGGGGGGGCATGTGCCATCTCCATGACGTTATTGTGAAAATTTACGAAACTAGCGCGACGATATAAAACAATCGTGATAACGAAAATATTGATAAAAGCCATAAACCGATGTGATTATTGCAGTGAAATATTGTAAAATGATATAGAAAAAGAACAATGGAAATTACTATTAATACGAAAACTATGTATTTCAAGGATAATCTGTGAACAAAGATAAAAATGAATAGACAGTCCTCTAACGAGGGAGAAAGAGAAAAAAACTAACTACTCCTCGTTTTGTTCTTGATTGTAGAAGGACATCATTGATGATTCGTGATGAGAATGGTACGTGTTTGTTATTAATACTGTAAGAAAAAGCATTCTTATGATAATAATAATTAATTCTATAAATGTGTAAACTTGTGTTTTCCTTTCAATAGTGTAGGGAAAGGAATCCCATAATTATTACTGAATAATTTGCAGTTTTCATACACTGAGCTGGTTGTGTTTCAAAGACGCCATTACAGGCGAGAAAATAATTTTAAGTTTTTCATTACGCCACACGGCTTAAAAATAGGAACTCACTCGCTGAGAATTATCTGTTTCACTTGAAAATGAATTAATATTTTATTGCAGAAACAGTTTTTGTGTTAGCCTGGACCAGTCAGCATGGATCAGGTCTCACACGATTCACACACATGTAGACACTCCGTCTTCAGGCCACGAGTGGCCTGCCGGGACTATCCGACCGCCGTCTCATCCTCAGAGAAGGATGCAGAGAGGAGGGGCGTGGGGTCAGCACACCGCTCCCCCGGTCCTTATGATGGTATTCTTGACCGAAGCCGCTACTATTCGGTCGAGTAGCTCCTCAATTGACATCACGAGGCTGAGTGCATCACGAGGCTGAGTGCACCGCAACAGCGCATGGCGCCCTGGATGGTCACCCATCCAAGGGCCGACCACGCCCGACAGCGCTTAACTTCGGTGATCTAACGGGAACCGGTGTATCCACTGCGACAAGGCCGTTTCCTTCATATCCTTATAACATACAAAATATTTCAGATAGTTCCAAATGACTATAAATACATCTACATTTTCATGAAACTATAAAAAGGCTGATAATCAAAGCAATAACGTAAATTAAATTAAATTCTTCCGCATGTCAAAAAAATCGCAGTAAATATTAATTGAGATAAAAATAATTGTAATTCAGATGTAAATAGAAAATAGCTTTCAAAGAATTTTTATCAGGTCTATACCAAGATTTCAATGCGAACCTTACAGAAAGCCAAAGTCTCTTCTCATTAACAGAACAATGAAGCTGGTCAGATCTTAATATGCGCGACATTTAGCTTTGCTACATTTCATGTCTAATACGTCAAACATGCTAGACTGATTAAACTCGCAGTTGAAAAGAAATTAACATTAGTCGCACAACGATCAAAGCCTTTCACGTAACGGTCAAGATTTTGGTGCACTTTAACACAGCATTCCAGCTTCATGTTGCAGAGCGGCACTTCGCGTCTGCAAACGACGAAAGGTACGTGAAACGTAATATTCTAATAACGACAGGCCCTCACAAATCTAACGTGTCTGGGGCCAAGGGAACCGTTGAGGACGGAAACAACGAATAGTCCTTCCGTAATAATATTTTCGAAGGGAGTGTATGTTAAGGAGCCTCTGGTTTTGCGAAGGGGTGAAATGTGATGAAGCAGAGCGGAAAGACAATGAGAAAGGAAAGTAAGTAGTGGTAATTTCCCATTAGGCTTGGGACTACTATAGTGATTAACTCATAGGCTGTTAAGAGGAGACAAGAGTAAATTTTGACTTGGAATATTACTGAGGTGAACATGCTGTAGATTTATAAACCATGTCACGTTATACGCTGTCGTAAACTGATACCACCGAGATGGGACCGGGTATTGATATTGCAGTAGGTGTACGAGTTAAAGAACTGATAGGGCACATAGGTCGGATAAGGATTTAAACGAGTTGCTGTGGATATTAGCGTAAATTTGAGGCAGAAGAACGACATTGTTGAGGTGCAATGCAGCATGTCTTGTGGTTCCTGAAATGGTTTCTTGGGTCCAATGTGGTCCACTGTGGCAGACTATCCTCAAATAGTAAATCTGCTGCACAAGGCGCTGCACGTTCTCAGTTGAGTCTCAGAGATCGACAAGAGAGTGTTTTGTGGGGTTAGCGATTTTCGTAATTCCAAGAGATAATTTAACAATACATGATGTATCACCTTTGACGCAAGTCCTAGTTTTGACGACCAGGGAACGGTTTTTTTATATGCGTTCTGGGACAATTCTGTCAGAGAATTAATATAAAAAGACTTGATTTTTCTCAGATAACTCTTCGCCGTGAAGAGAAACAAAGACACTGCCGTATGTATTTACGTAAAACCAGTCGTTTCCGCTACAGCTGAACATTATGAGACAGAGTTCTGGGAAGCGCTGACAAATGCCTGAGAAATAAATTTTAAACGCTGGTTTATCGGGGACGCGAGCGGTGGTAAAGACGACTCCTGGTGCCATGGTATCATCATTTCGTGTGCTGTATTGCAAGCAGCTTTTCTGTACACCTTGTCTGAAGTGAAGCATTTAAATCTGGAAACCTACACATATCACCAAACGTTGTATTCTTATAGCTTCGCGAGAGATGAATTGGCCCATGACACATGACACTGAGTCACCTTCCTAGGTAACACATAATGGTGTATAAAGTGACAAAAGAGCTACTACTGAAAGTAGTATTACATAGAAATAAACAAGAAAGCCTCCACTAGCGAATGTGTAGCTTCGTACTCCTCATATTAGTTGTCTCTCCCGCATCTTTTGGTTAAATAATCTACTCAGTAAGAACATATTCTTTAGTTTGAAATTGTTGCATTTCTTACTTGGTTCCGTTTTCCATTTCTCACTGCGAAGGCGGGTGTACAGAAATGTAATTTTTATTTCGTGCCAAGAGCAGGAACAATGTTATTTTGTTAATGATCGGTATTTTTTTCAGTGGTCGATTCCATTATTTACAGATATTCCGTGGGTTCGCTAGGCAAAAGGAAAAACTCTCACTGTAAAAGGAACGCAGCTACGACAGCACTATACGTCAATGGTTTTCTGTAGGCGGTCTTAAACAACGTTTTCTCTTCACCTACACCGACACTACAACGCGTAACATCGTTCCCAACATCTTAAAAACAAGGGCATTGTAAACGCAGTACTGAAAAAAGTTGGAGCAATATTTGAGCCTCACTGTCGATGCCATTGAAAATGAGTCTGTTCAAGACTAAGTTTATTGAACGCCAGTAAACAGTACTTACAATGTGTTTCACTGCACTCAGTACCAATCGCTTCGGTGTTGTGTAAAATAACGGATAGCTTACAGAACAGCTGCTCTGTTGTATTTAACAGTGTTTCACAATTTTTACGAGGGTTGATATTCTGGTAAACTTCCAGAAAAAAAAGACAGAGAAAAAATTATAAACTATGTTCTGTCCGCCAATATTTTCATTTATTTAGCTGTAAAATACTTAGAAATTCCTAATGTAGACTCCAACAAGACCAACATATGATACGCAAGTGTTATATTAAGACCGGAGAAACATGTTTTTTCTCAATATCCAGCATCGATTTGTGCAGTAAGTTCTAAATTTGTTTCAAAGTTAGTCTATCAACACCAGCTGCTCTGTTGGGCTTTACGACAGAGACGTCCAGTGCAAGTTCAGTTATTGCGAATGCATCTTTGAAGAAATTGTTTTCTCTCCCCAAAACCCATACAGTGCATTCTGGAGGAGTCCTGTGTTGGTTTTGCCTTAGAGCTGCAGTTCGTTTGCAGTCACTTTTGATACGCCACACGTAGATGTTGATAGTACTATTATAGAACTTTGGCAGTCTCATACAGTCGTGGAACATATTCTCTTCTGCGCCTTCGTAGTATCCACCGCCTTATAACATCAGTTCAGTACACTATTTCTCAGGCTTCAGCGGCATCTGTACTATCTCTGTGTATAGGTACTGGTTCATACTTCCAACTCGTTTTTCTGAAACTGAATCTCCTTTTGAAATGTATCTGCTCTCGCGTCTCCACAGGACTGACAACGTTAAGGTTGTCATTCTTTTTTCTTTATGTTTTTTCTTTTTTTAAATTCAGAATTGCTCACAGAGTCCTAATGTGATCTTTTTCCTGCTCGTTGTTTTAAATATCAATTTTTCTTTCATTATCACGGTATTTTGGTATGTAACATGTTTTAGCATCTCTTGGGTGATTTGTTGTCTACTTTGAAGTTTCTTGACTGCTATTCCAGTGGCTGCACAGGGCAAATAGTGCTTGGTCCTGGCCTTTTTATATAAATCTTCATGTTCTTTAATTTTTGAGAGTTTCCTCTGATTGGAAGGCTCTATAAACACTTCCCCTTTGTTATTAAGCATCTCAGTTCCGTATCTGTCAACAGCATTGCCTTTTTTCCTTTCTAAGACACAGCGTTTGAATATGAATAAAAGTTTTTCTTTTCTGCTACATACGTTAATACATGGTCTTCCCTTAATTTTTCATGCGCTGTTATTAGCTTGCCATATTTTTCATGTGACACGCTTGGTTACAGTACTGAGAGGAAAAATGAGTGTACAGTCTAGTAATTCTGTGTATTTTCCTCTCCAAAGATTGCAATACATTTATATCATTATGTGACGAGTCTACTACAGCATAGTCAGCAGCAACTCGTTTAAGCCTTTAGGATACAATTACGTGATTTGTGGAACGTTTATTATATTGGTATTACTCTGACGGATTCTTTCCTAACCATTCGCAACCCAGAGATAGGGAGGGGACAATAGGCTGCTTTTGGAATTTTTTTGAGTAGGAACAGAGATAGCGTTTGTAATATCCACGATTACATTTTACTCAGAATAATTTTCACAACAGAACTGTGTGTGGAATTTTATCGAACATTATCGTGTTTTCAGTCAAAAGGACTTGATCGACACTAAAAAATAATAATAAATAATTATTATTTGTGTAATAATTTAATTTTCTGTGTCAATAATATCTCAGACAATGTTAATGGAAAATAGACAACGCAAATCATATTTGCTTATCTCAGTTAATTGTAGATAAAGGACGCTTCTTTTACGAACTACTGGACTGACTGGACGCGATTGATGTTACACTGAGGTCTGTAAGAAACTAATGTTTGCATGTTGTTAATATTTGCAAAATAGAGTTACTTTGGATGTGAAATGTTTTTTATTTATTTCAGAGCTAAATCCATTGTAATTCTCATCCGATGTAAGCGTTAATTTTTCCGCTCAGCTACTAAGGAGCGCAGCCATTAGCGTTAGTGATCTACAGCGCAGTTTATTAATAAATGGTAGAAAAGTAATAAGCAATTTTCATTGAGAATATTTTCAAATGTTAATACATAATGAGGCTAAAGCAAAATTATTTAGTATGTATTATTTGTTTGTGGCAAAATAGGGTCTGAAGCGACAATCGATAAGTGATTGTCTCATGTCAGCGGCCATCTTAGTAAAATATTGCAGCGGCAGTTTTCAACAGAAACTTTATCAGACACAAATGTTGTTGGTTATAAATAATTACTGTAATAATTGTGGATTGGTGGCACAGAACCTACTTTGAAAAGACAAATTCAACTTACATTTAATCTTTAAATACAGTGCAGATAGCACGTTACGTTATATAAATTCTTATCAGCTAATGTATGAAGCCTGATTATTTCGCACTACTTTCATAAAGTATTTTAACAGGAAAAATACGTCAGTGTTGTGCGCATGTAGTATTCTGTAACAAACTGTTTATTTTGTTAAAGAGAAGTGCTTCCACCTCACATAACAGTAGTATTAAATCTGATAAACAATATGCAATTTAGTTCCATTTACACTACTTTACAGACAACATTGCTACACAAACCTCAGGTGGAGATTTCTTCAGAAAAGTGACGATTATTAGCCGGGAAAAGCAATGTTGAGATCAAACGACTTGTTACGATGATAATAGGTAACTGGTTTTATTGGTGATCTTGCTGAAAGCCACGAATATTACGCTCGCCACATGTTTCTGGCTGAATATAATTGCCTTTTCGTCCTCAATGAGTTAAAACACTGAAGACTCCGAATACGGCATGGCATAAGTTGACAGCCGCAGATGGGATTGCTTAGCTGTGGAAGAGCCCCTCTTCATCTCTGAATACTTTTCGGATGACTTGCATCATGGGCCAAAAACGGGTGTAGCGTCACGTAACGTGAAGGCAAGCATGTGAATTCTTTCTTGCTACAAAACATGTTCACTGTAGTTATCTGTGACAGCGCAGTGTGTTTTTAGCGTAATGTTGGCGTTACAGGTAGCGGGTTTTCGCCGGACACCGGATGTTCCCACTTATTGGCCGTCACTTCGGACGCAAAACTTCACAAAGGACAGCCGCCTAACGGATTACAAGGTTAACAGAACTGCGCAGAACAAGTGAACAGGAGCTGTCACACTTTTGTAAAGGTATGACTGGTGGGGACAAGTTTTCATTACCAGATACCACTGAAAAGCGCAGTGGTTGTTGGATGAATACTACATTATAACGATTATGATGGCGAACTTGCTGTGAAAAAGGAGAAAGAGAAGAGATAAGTAAAGGGTGACTACAATTGAACATTCATTACATAAAGCGGTAAACGGGATATTATTTACTTTATGGGTACCCAACTTTATAGGAGTGATTTTCAGTCTGCGCGCTTCAGGATGTGAGTCGTTAATACCATCAGGGTCGTGACATGTCCTTAGGCGCTGGTACTGGTATCGCGACGTAGTGCTGAAACACGATCACCCGCGTGCATTACAGCTTCAGACATCCAACATGGATCTGGACAAGATGAGCGGGGCTTTAAAGCTGTTTTATCAAAACAGCAGCAGTAGTGGTACTGCTCTTCGTGAGTATATCCTGGTCCTCTCTCCGCACAGGGATTGAAGAACACGACTTGGAACTAACTGGCGACTCGGACATTGCTCTTGGAAGAGGCCGACGGCCAATTGCGCCACAAATTTTTGAAGAAAGTACTACTGCCGTGGTTGAGAATACTGGACGCAATGTACGACCTTCAAGCAGTGCACGGGCCGTGTCACGAGACGAAAAGTGCTGCAAATAATTGTGTCTATAGTGGGTTTCCTGCCTGTTGTGGATGCATATGTTCGTCATATTAAGTAACATTTGTAACTTAGATAAAATGTGTTCCTACATCCACATGTATATACATACTCCGCAATCCACCATACGGTGCGTGGTGGAGGGTACCTCGTACCACAACTAGCATCTTCTCTCCCTGTTCACCTCCCAAACTGAACGAGGGAAAAGTGTCTGCATATATGCCTCTGTACGAGCCCTAATCTCTCTTATCTTATCTTTGTGGTCTTTCCGCGAAATGTAAGTTGGCGACAGTAAAATTGTTCTGCAGTCAGCCTCAAATGCTTGTTCTCTAAATTTCACGAAAAGAACGCCTCCTTTCCTCTAGAGACTCCCACCCGAGTTCCGGAAGCATTTCCGTAACACTCGCGTGATGATCAAACCTACCAGTAACACATCTAGCAGCCCGCCTCTGAATTGCTTCTATGTCCTCCCTCAAGGCGACCTGACAGGGATCCCAAACGCTCGAGCAGTACTCAAGAATAGGCCGTATTAGTATTTTATAAGCGGTCTCCTTTGCAGATGAACCACATCTTCCCAAAATTCTACCAATGAACCGAAGACGACTGTCCGCCTTCCCCACAACTGCCATTACATGCTTCTCCCACTTCACATCGCTCTGCAATGTTACGCCCAAATATTTAATCGGCGTGACTGTGTCAAGCGCTACACTAATAATGGAGTATTCAAACATTACGGGATTATTTTTCCTATTCATCTGCATTAATTTGCATTTATCTATATTTAGAGTTAGCTGCCATTCTTTACACCAATCACAAATCCTGTGCAAGTCGTCTTGTATCCTCCTACAGTCACTCAACGACGACACCTTCCCGTACACCACTTTCAATGGTTTATTCGTTATTTCTTTTTCGCATACCCTTACAAATGTTTCCACATAGTTTCATTGTCCTGTGATCTCTCGTTTTTCATGGATGCCCTCTCAAGTAGCGGAAGTTTAATTATACCCACCCTGTGTATAGATGCAGTGTTAAAGTGCAACTGGCATCTGGAGAAAGTAGTAGTGAAACGCCAAGATAATCTGGTGGTGACTGTAGGGATAGTGTGTCGGCAAATCATGGTTATGTAATTATGTTGTCCTTGGCTATGAGTGCTTTCGTTAAATAAACTTGAACCGTGCGTGGCTAGTGTTCGTGCCATCTCTTATTTAACATCTTTTTCTTTAGCGTACTGCCACCTCGTTATGTTAGTTTTCAATTACTGGTGTCACTGAGTTGCTGCCTTGCCTGCCCGTGAGCGGCAGCAGCAGTGCTTATCGATATAGGCCCTGCCATACAGGGTGTCCGAAAAGTCTATCCCTGATTACACAAATTGTTAACTCAGGCTAGAAGTAAGATACAAATATGAAACTGGTGTCTAATTGTTCACAAACTATCAAAGGTTTTTCACACATCAGTAAACTTCCACATGAGCACCCTTGGTAGCACGTAGCACATATAGGCGATATTCAATTTCCGTCCACACATTAGCCAACATCACTGGAGGGTTCGATTCAACGACTGTGGTTATCCGTTGCCGCAGGGTTCAAGATCTGGTACACGTGTTTGGTAGACCTAGTCCTTGACATAACCCCACAAAAAGAAGTCTAATGGTTATGTCAGGAGAGCGTGGAGGCCAAACCGTTGGCCCATCACGGCCAATCCATCGCCCAGGAAAGGTCATATCGAGATAGGCACGGACGTCCAAACCCCAATGAGGCGGTGCACCATCTTGCTGAAACAAGACCTCGGGGTGATACTGAAGCAGCTGAGGAACAGCATACAGTTCCAACATGTCCAGATACACTGCAGATGTGATGGTAGTCTCAGCGAAGAAGAATGGCCCGATAATTCGATCGTGCAATAGCGCGCACCAAACATGCACCTTTGGACTGCCTCTGGTGCACTCCATGACCTCGCCAGGGGGTTGTGAACCCCAAATGCGCACATTATGGCGATTCACTACTCCACTGACAAAAAAGGTCGCTTCGTCGGAAAAAGCAATTCGTCTGAGATAACCATCATCGTCCTCAATACGTGATAGCATTTCGACCGCAAAGTCATATCGACGTGTACTGTCATTGGGCAACAAGGCCTGAACGATTTGCACTTTATATGCACGAAACAATAAACGTTTGCGTAAAATGTCATGGAGAGAGCTTTTTGGCATCTGTAATTCACGTGAGGCCCTGCGCACTTCTTCGGACTTCGCAGAAAAGACTGTCTTACAGCTTCCACCCTGTCTGCTGAGGTTCTTTGTCGACCAGACCTCGGAAGGTCAGCAACCGATCCCGTGTTCTTGAACTTCTCGTATCAGGCTTTAATGCTCTTGGCATCCGGTGGATTCCTTCCAAATGTTGTCTGGAAGGGTCTCTGCACTGTGGTTGGCGATCGTGTCTCATGGTACCATAGGACACACTGTGCCTTCTCCTGACTGGTTAACATGGCTTCTTGGGCACTGCACCTCATCCACTACTTACGTACTGCGAACCTAAAACAGAAAAAAACTTTGATAGTTGTAAACAATTCGACACATGTTTCATATTTGTATCTTACTTCTAGCCTGAGTAATCATTTTATGTAATCAGGGAAGGTCTTTTCGGACACCCTGTATTATCTTTGCCGTAATGCTATTTCCTGGACGTAGTGTGTCGTCGAACGAGTTGGAACGCGCCAGCATTGCAGTTCGGACCGGACAATGAAGTGAGTTGTAACGCGCCAGCAGTGGAGTTCGGACCTCGCAGTCGGACAGTTGGGACGCGGCACAAGTGCGGTCGGGTTGGAGCGGCAGTGAGGTTCGGGTAACCATGACTCGCCCGACCGTTGCCGGCACACATGGCTCGTCTTACCGGACGACGTGTATTTGCTCGCCGATCGCTTATGGGTTGGCGGTGCGTGTCTCAACTCGTGGTTCGTCCTTGTGATTGCACAGTCACTGCTTTTAGCACTGGTCGCGTTCTTCGTCCAAGTGTTTGTGAAATTGTGTGTCGCCTGTGATGTTTACTGTCCAGTTATTTCAGTGCTGTCTCCGTGCTGATGTGTAGCAGTTGGTCGGTTGGCGCAGTCGCGCTGTAGCACCAGTGGGGCATGCAGCGCCAGGGATGCGCGGATAGCCATCACTCGCCGATGATTGCCGACACACATGATTTGAGTGGGGGCGACTTTGGTTGATCATCGGTCGGTCGTCTTGTCGGACGACGTATATTTGGCCGGCGATCGCTTATGGGTTGGATGAGTGTGCCATCTCGTGATTCGTCCTTGTGTTGCTCAGTCATTGCCATTAGCATTGCCTAGTTCTTCGTGCAAGTGTTCGTGAAACTGTGTGTAGTTTATGTGGTTTGACAATTTATTTAAAGGTTGGAGTAGCGAGGAAGGACAGGATAGCCATCAATCGCCCGACGATTGCCGACACACACGTTTGAGTGGCAACGACTTTGCTTGGCCGTTTGGTCCGTCGTCTGATTAGACGACGTATATTTGGGTCGTTCACCGCTTATGGGTTGTCTGTGATCCGTTCTTGTTGTTTTTCAAGTCTCCGCTGTTAACATCGTTTGAGTTTTGGTGCAAGTGTGGAGCGGAACCGATCTTGATCATTGGTCTGTTGACTGTCTTTCGGTTGGGTTCCCAGCGGATTGAAAATGGTTGGGCCGACTGCCTGTCTCACCTAAGCGAACGTTAGTGTCTGAATTCCAGGCCGACCCTCGAACATCTGAGCTCCCTTACGTGTACTACCCTATTTTTTAAAATCTGTTCTTGTTGTTTGTCTGGCTTCTAGTCGATTTTGTTTTAAATTAGAGTTGTTTTGCTCTTAAGGCCTTCTGCCTAGTTTAAAGTACTGTTTCACGTAAGCCCTTCGGCATTTTAAAGATTTTAATGTTGATGAATTTTCAAGTCTTGGGCCCTCAGCCAATTTTGAGTCTGAGTTGTGTTCTTAAGGTCTTCAGCCTAGTTCAAAGAACTGTGTCACGTAAGGCCTTTGGTATTTTAAAAATTTTAATGTTGTCGAATTTTAAGTCTTGGGCCTTCATGCGATTTTGAGTTTGAGTTGATTGCTCTTAAGGTCTTCAGCCTAAATTAAAGAACTGTTTCACCTAAGGCCTTTGGTATTTAAAAAATTAATGTTATGGAGTTTTAAGTGTTAGGCTTTCAGCCGATTTGTATTTAACTTGTTTACTTCAGCCTAACTAAAGAACTGTTTTAAGATAAGGCTTGCCTTTTAAATTTCTGATTATGCTTGCGTTTTAAATTATTGGCCTTCAGCCGTTTTTAAATTAAAGTGGCTTTCAGCCGGTAGTTAAGTACCAAAGATTAAAGCTGTGTGTTAAAGAAGATAATTTTTTTTTTGGCTTTTGTAAAGTTTGATCATATAATAAAGTTGTATGTTCGAGTGTATCTTACAGCCCCTTATTTTGTCCCTTTTCCACAATTTATACTATCTGTCCTGTCCTGCGGTTTAAGACGGGCGTTTCAAAACTTTTTATGAAAGGGCATATCTCACTGGTCTCCTGCTTGACGTTGCATTCTTCCTGAAGTGATGTATAAATGGACTGCCGTCAGCGTTAACCCTTAGTTATGAACCTCACAATCGGAGGACGATTAAAGTCGACGATTTTCTCAGACCTCACAGTCATCTTTGGTAATTTTTTCTTGATAGTCATAAGTAACTGATCAAAGAAGGAATTTTCCAGTCCCACGCAATTACTCCGACATGGGACTACGTTGTGGAATAATGTTATGGATCCAGTTGTGGGCAAAGGATATGTAACACCTGGATTCACTCGCAGTGTACTGGCAAATTACAATTTGCATAAGAAAGAGGTTTTTTCCATAAAATTTTACTACCTACACTCGAATAATGCACAGTTTAATAGGACTCCTTTCAGAGCGAACCAGCAGGTGTATCGAGTGCAAACAAAGTGCTTCCGCGTTCAATGGGAGCACGTTAGAAGAGTGTTGCAAAATCTACACTATCAGAAGCTCTAAGAAAGAGGTTTAATATCTCAGGGAAACCTGTTTAGAAAATGAAATCGGAGCTCACTACAATGGAGAAAAAGAGGAATACATTTTCGAGTATCTACTGTGACCAACCTTGCATCATAGGTGTGCAAACTTCTTATATTGTTCATCATGTCGTGACTGCAACTTTGTCGTAACTGACACACCAACGTTTGTCACAGTGAAGTATTGCTACACACAGGACGAGGTGGGACATGACTAAAACAATAGCATTCGCAATGAGGGGTGGGGGGGGGGGGGATGGGGCCCAAATTACTGCCCAGCCGTCGTCACATAGGTTTTATTTGATGCTCTAAAGCCGATAAGGCAAATGCCGAGATGTTTTCTTTGAAAACGAGACGGCAGATACCCTTCTATACGCTTGTACTACCCGGGATCGTGCTGCATCTCTATTTATATTTCGAGACGATGAACCCCAATTTTCATTACATTTTTTGTGTTGATAAATTATGCGGAGCCTATCGACATACAGCATGTTCCAAAATATTTTTTTAAAACTTTTATCACGTGTATTTAAGATTCGGCGACAGGTACAAAGGTGCAGTTTGCAGCATCACGTTCGCACACCTAAATTTTAGTAGCTTTGCCGCCATCTGTAGTTCGTAGGATATGTAAGCGATGTTCCAGTTCCTTCCGTTCCGGCGTAGCATGTCCTCGTTAACTTGTGCAGGCCACATTTCCTGCAGGCCCTAAAGCGGGATCTGGTAAACAGCATCCATCCCAAATCCTCAAAGAAAAAGCTCTTCTATGTCTGAGTCCTGCTCTAGCAATACGACGACTTGCAAATGCATTGTCCACAGCCCCCCTAACAGTCGAGGTCCAGTGAAGAGGGGCACCATCCACCATTCTGCTCCATCATGGTGTCAGGTTGCAGTTCTTAGGCGTGTCCAGATAAACAGTCGATGTTACTCTTCAGAGAAAAACGGTCCCACTGTACGTCCGTCAAGAAGACCGTACTACACGTTTACCTTTAGATTATTGCGAACAATTTCCGTGCTAAATTTGGGGTTCTCAGAGCTCCAGATCCTCGTATTGTGTCGCTCTATTTTCCCAGACACATGAAAACAAACTTTGTCCGTAAACATCACCGTTTTCAGATAGTCTGCGTCATCGTCGATACGACTCAGACTCTCAATTCCACATGCCGGTCATCATGCTGAAGCGCAGGTATTAGCTGCACGTTGTAGGCAAGAAGTGTGTCTATTGCGTAGCACCTTGTGCACAGAGGTTGGTTGTAACTGCAACTGTCTTGATGCACATGTGCATTAATTGTGCTCGGACATATACAACTCATCCTCTTCATGACACTCCCGGAGTCCTTGAACCTTGTGGTCCGATGTGCTGGGGGGGGGGGGGGGGGGGGAGGGATCTGCCTCTCTAACGTGTCCGAAGCTGCGCTGTGAAACTTCTTTATTTAAATGAGTGTGGCTGTACTTAAATTGCTGAATGACTGAGACCCACAATATCCTATCTCAACGCAATCTGAATGCTCAAAAAAGGATAATCTGACTTCAAATAATTAATTCAAAAGAATGGCCCTGACTAAAAGGAAATCCTAACAATAACCTAAACATTTCATTAAGCACTTACCTCACAAAAATCTTCATTACGCCAACTACTGCAATACAGCGAGTGTCAATACTGCCAGCTAAATAAAATATTCTGACTATTAAAGCCATTAACTACTAATAGGCATGTGGTTAGCAAAGGAAAGATTTTGTTGCAAACCAAATAATGTATTTTTTTAACCTAATAATGTGACATCCAGTTCAGACACTAATATAAATCATCATTGACATCTAGTACAAAGGTATATATCTCCAAGTAGAACATCTACAGATCGTTAGCCTACGCTAATACTTCAGACCTCTACCCTCCATCAATGCTAACTTCTCAATCTAACATCCATCACTGCTGGCTGTTCACCTCCAGTTGCCCAACAATGCTTCCATCACTGCTGGCGACTAACTTCCAACTGCCCAACACTACTGGCGATTAACTTCCAGCTGGCCTGAGTGGCCGGCGGTTCTAGGAGCTTCAGTCTGGAACCGCGCGACCGCTACGGTCGCAGGTTCGAATCCTGCCTCGAGCATGGACGTGTGTGATGTCCTTAGGTTAGTTAGGTTTAAATAGTTCTAAGTTCTAGGGGACTGATGACCTCAGAAGTTAAGTCCCATAGTGCTCAGAGCCATTTGAACCATTTGATTAACTTCCAGCAACGAACCCAACCAGCCACAGAGTCTCTTACAAAGAAAGTGCAGTCAGAGATCCAATGCAATGCGCTACACAGCGCTGCCAACATAGAAGCAGCCCACCTGGATTTCAGATTTGGTCCCTATCACCCCACAAATAACCTTTACCCTTCTGCAACCTTGCTCAGTAGGATATAAATGACAGCTTTGTATCTTTGCTTACTGGATAATGTTTGAGTTGTAGTCCGCCCCCTTAGACTAGTGTTCAGTGAGTCTGACTGTCATTAGCGGGCCTGGGTTCGATTCCCAGCCGGGTCGGAGTTTTTCTGCTCTCGGCGACTGGTGTTGCGATCTATTCTTCATCATTTCATCATCATCGACAAGTAAGTCGCCAAGTATGGCGTCAACTGAAAATACTTACAACTTGCCTGCCGATCTACCCCATCTGGGGACTCTCAACCTTCAATGCCATACCATCATTTCATTTTCATGAGCATCGTGAACCGAAACACCAAGTGTGTAGCACTTGTGTGATGCTCAACACTGTCATCAAGAATTTTATGAATTGTGCCACAGTAATTTGTTTACAACTAGCTGAGTACTTGGTGTTGTCTGTGTATGTATTTCTTTTGGTCTTTTATTAGTCCATCCCCTCCTTCCCCCTCTCTCTGTCCATTTCCTTTTTCGCCTCCTCTCTATCAACTTCCTCCACCTCTTTCTCTGTCCGCCTCCTCCATCCTCCATTGTCTATCCATCTCCTTCTGCTCCTCTCTGTGTGCATTTTCTCTTTCCTCTCATCTCTGTCAATCTGCCCCTTTCTCCTCTGTCCGTCTCCTCACTCCCCACCTCATCCTCCCCCTTTCATTTTCAGTCTCGTCCTCCCTCCCCCTCTCTGTTCATCTTCCCTTTACCCTCTCCCTTTTCATCTCCACCCCCTTCCTTTCTGTGTCCATCTCCACCTCTTTCCTTTCTCAGTCAGTCCCTCCCCTCTCTCCGTCAATTTTCCCTCGCCTATATCTGTCCATCACCTCCTCCTCTTATCTGAGCCTATCTCCTCCTTCCCCTCGCTGTCTGTCCATCTCCTCCTCCCTCTTCTCTCTCCAGGTTCTCACGCTCACCCCAGTAGGAGGTTGGTGGTTCTTACCTTTACAGTGTACCTTACCAGATTGTAAACGTGTACCAATTTGACTGAAATCTTCCAGAGGTATGGATGGGCTTTTTACCCCCATGGCTTTGCCCGCATACGCACATTTCAAATATATTTCGTATATATTTAACGAATTTATACATATTTGTATACATATTTCACCTGTAGGTCTTACGAATATCGCGCTGCAGTTTCATTTTCACGCAGCTCAATGTTTATGATGTCGTATCTGCTGAAATATATGCTGTGAAATGACATAACATTCTAGGTACATTTAGTGTTATATGCGGCTACTGTCCGCAGAATATATAGTGAGCAAAAATGCTTGTGAAATAGCGATAAATTAAAAAGTTATGCAGGATGCGGCAGTTTTTCACGCTCTTTTTGTTTGTGCCGTTATATTCCCCGAACTATATGAGGTAAAATGAAATATTTTTGCAGGTACATTCAGCAACATATTGGGATACTGTCTACGAAATGTGTTGCAAATACAGCTAGTACTAAGGAAGTAATAAACTGAAGTGTTGTGCATGATGCGGCACTTTTTCATGCATCTCTGTATTTGGAGGTGTGCGTATCATTATGCCGAAAACCGCACCTATCCCCATTTCTGATACGTACGTGATCAATGTTATAAAGACCATTTTGGAACACCTTATACTATCGAAAACTGTAAAGTCATTGTGAAAGGATTCCGAGTCAGAATGCTGTTTTGAACAAGTACAGGAGCTGTGCAGAAGGAGCTGGCCTGCACCGTTTCACTAGTGGTGGATGTTGTACAGCCCTTCCTCATCTACATATGCAGTGAAGAACTTAGAAATACCGCTGTTGTATATCAGTTGTCAACCACTCTACATTAAGGTACATGTTTCACAATTAATATCGTTGTTTCCTATTTGTGTTCACTTTTGTGAGCACCTTTTGTATCCTTCTGTTTCTAGTTCATCAGAACGTCCACATTATTTGAAGTGTGGGAGCGTATGAACAAGAAAACACCATGTGAGATATACGTGAGGTTGCATTTAGCCTCCAGTACAATGCTGACCATTAAAACTGCAACATTATGAAGGCGGAATATAACAAATGCCATACTGAACTGAAGTCCACTGGATGCTTGAATATGCAAATATTAGCATTACAGCGCAACTTCACGAAATAGGGCTGTGTCACACAATCTACACTACTGGCCACTAAAATTGCTACACCACGAAGATGACGTGCTACAGACGCGAAATTTAACCGACAGGAAGAAGATGCTGTGATATGCAAATGATTAACTTTTCAGAGCATTTACACAAGGCTGGCGCCGGTGGCGACACCTACAACGTGCTGACATGAGGAAAGTTTCCAACCGATTTCTCATACACAAACAGCAGTTGACCGGCGTTGCCTGGTGTAACGTTGTTGTGATGCCTCGTGTAAGGAGGAGAAATGCGTACCATCACGTTTCCGACTTTGATAAAGGACGGATTGTAGCCTATCGCGATTGCGGTTTATCGTATCGCAACGTTACTGCTCGCGTTGGTCGAGATCCAATGACTGTTTGCAGAATATGGAATCGGTGGGTTCAGGAGGGTAATACGGAACACCGTGCTGGATCCCAACGGCCTCGTATCACTAGCAGTTGAGATGAGAGGCATCTTATCTGCATATCTGTAGCGGATCGTGCAGCCACGTCCTGATCCCCGAGTCAACAGATGGGGACGTTTGCAAGACAACAACCATATGCACGAACAGTTCGACGGTGTTTGTAGAAGCATGGACTATCAGCTCGGAGACCATGGCTGCGGTTACCCTTGACGCTGCATCACAGACAGGAGCGACTGCGATGGTGTACTCAACGACGAATCTGGCTGGACGAATGGCAAAACGTAATTTTTTCGGATGAATCCAGGTTCTGTTTAGAGCATCATGATGGTCGCATCCGTGTTTGGCGACATCGCGGTGAACGCACATTGGAAGTGTGTATTCGTCATCGCCATACTGGCGTATCACCCGGCGTGATGGTATGGGTTGCCATTGGTTACACGTCTCGGTCACCTCTTGTTCGCACTGACGGCACTTTGAACAATAGACGTTACATTTCAGATGTGTTACGACCCGTGGCTCTACCCTTCATTCGATCCCTGCGAAACCCTACATTTCAGCAGGATAATGCACGACCGCATGTTGCAGGTCCTGTACGGGCCTTTCTGGATACAGAAAATGTGCGACTCCTGCCCTGACCAGCACATTCGCCAGATCTCTCACCAATTGAAAACGTCTGGCCAATGGTGGCTCGTCACAATACGCCGGTCACTACTCTTGATGAACTGTGGTATCGTGTTGAAGCTGCATGGGCAGCTGTACCTGCACACGCCATCCAAGCTCTGTTTGGCTCAATGCCCAGGCGTATCAAGGCCGTTATTACGACTAGAGTTGGTTGTTATGGGTACTGATTTCTCAGGATCTATGCACCCAAATTGCGTGAAAACGTAATCACATATCAGTTCTAGTATAATATATTTGTCCAATGAATACCCGTTTATCATCTGCATTTCCTCTTGGTGTAGCAATTTTAATGGCCAGTAGTGTACATTGTGTGTGGACTGTATAAGGAAGAACTATGTAGAGGATTTTCATTCAGTAATCAAATTGGAGAGTTGCTTTTGCGAGAAGACGGTATCATGCCTCGTGAAAGATATAGGAACGTCTACCAGGACGTGTCGGAATTCGTTAGTGGAAGGGTCTTGTTCCATAGAAACAGTGATATTACGGCTAGCGCGGTCGGGATTGCACGAACAGGAAGGATGGATTCCGGAGGGCCTTACTGAGCGCCTTGAAGACTCCAAAAACCCGGTACGACTAGCGCTGGAGAGCGCAGATATATTTTGAGCCCGGCCGTGCAGGATCGTTCATCCACGTCAGGTGCGTTGAGTTATGGAACTGGCTTGTTTGCAGCAAAGCAAGTGTCCACAATGACAGTGCGACTTATCAGGAGCACCACGGACTGTAAACACAGCTGCCGTTGCTGCGGCAATGACAGCACTGAACATACGAGCAGAACCACGTCGCCCCTTCAGGCGATTACCGGCTTTGTGTAAAGCATCGTGTTGGACGTGTCCCTGTGCGGAGGCTCCAAGGACGAGTGCCAAAATTGGCAGTTAACTCTAAATAATGGACACTGTGAAGTAATGGACATGAGTACTAAAAGGAATAAGTACAATTTCATTTACATGATAAATGACGCAAATCTAAAAGCTGTCAGTTCAACTGAATACTTAGTGACTACAATTACGAATAACTTAAACTGGAAGATCACATAGATAGTCTTGTGGGAAACCAAAGACTGAGGTTTATTGGTGGGACACTTAGAGGAGCCAAGAGGTCTACTAATGAGACTGCCTATACTACACTTGTCCGTCCTCTACTGGAGTACTAATGCGCGGTATGGGATCCGTACCAGGTAGGATTGACGGAGGTCGTCGAAAAAGCTCAGAGAAGGGCAGCTCGTTTTCTACTATCGCCAAATAGTGGACAGAGTGTCACGGTTATAATACGCGAGTTGTGGTGGAAATGTTTAAAACAAAGGCGTTTTTCTTTGTGACGAGATCTTTTCACGAAATGTCAACCCCCAACTTCCTCCTAGGAATGTGAAAATATTTTGCTGCAACCCATCTGCATAGAAAGAAATTATCATCGTAATAAAATAACAGCAATCAGAGTTCGCCCGAAAAGATTTAAGTCCCTGTTTTCCCGCGCGCTGTTCGAGAGTTGAACGGTGGAGAAAAGTGCGAAAGTAATCTGATTAACCGTCTGGCAAGCACTTTGGGGTGAAATATAGATTGCATTCATCATCCTCATTAGGGCCAATTCGGTGCACAGCGAAATCATCTCTGATTCGCACAGCCAATATGCTGGATAGCAGCTCTGTCATTTCTTCCGTGTTGAGGTAGGTGGTTATATATTAGAGAAGTCTGTGGCGTTATATTTCAACAGGATAACACAATACTGCATGTTGTCCGCACTGTCCTGCCCTTCATTGGTACGGATAGTATTGAAATGATGGCCCATACAGCATGTTCACTGGCTCTTTCACTCGCTGAAAGCCCCTGATAATTAGTTGCAGACAGACTGATACTCCACCAATTTCTAGCCATTACGATTGGTGAATTCTGGCACAGATTTGAAGCAGCGTGGAATGACACAGCCGAGCATCTGTAGCACGTCATCTTATTTGTGTAGCAATTTTAATGGGCAGTAGTGTAGATGTAACTGGCTGGGATTAGAGCAAAGGTTATGTAAAGGTTTATAAACTGAGGTGACAAAAGTCATGGAATACCTCCTAATATCGTGCTGGACATCCTTTCGTCCGGCGTAGTGCAGCAACTCGACGTACAAGTCCCCTGTAGAAATGCTGGGCCTCTACAGCCGTCCATAATTGTGAAAGTATTGTCGGTGCTAGATGTTGTGCACGAACTGAGGTCTCGATTACGTCTCATAAATGTTCGACGATACTCACGTCGGGCGGTCTGGATGGCCAAATGATTGGCTGGAACTGTCCAGAATGTTCTTCAAACCAATCGTGAACAATTGTGCCCCGGTGACGTGACATCGTTGCTTGGGAACATAAAGTCCAAGAAGCGGAACATGGCGATTTTCAGCCAATGATCGGTTCCGTTGGACCAGAGGGTCCGGACCATTCCATTAAACACAGCCCACACAATTATGAAGCCATCACCAATTTGAACAGTGCCTTGTAAATAACTTGGGTCCATGGCTTCGTGAGGTCTGCGTCACACTCAAACCGTACCATCAGATCTTACCCACTGAAATCGGAATTCATCTGACCATGTCACTGTTTTATAGCCGGTTACGGTTCAATTGATATGGTTACGAGCCCAGGAGAGCATCGCGGACGATGTCGTCCTGTCAACAAAGGCACTCGTACATCCCTAATAGGAGGGTCACTCCAAAAGAAATGTACACTATTTTTTTTTTTAAATTCATCTTTCATTCTACATGTTTGAAAGTTTTACGGTGTGTAGATACATCCTTTAGGAACAATATTTTCATTTCTCCACATAATTTCCATCCCTGTCAACTGCCTTACGCCATCTTGTAACCAGCGCCTGTATACCCGCACGGTAAAATTCTTGACCAACCAGTTGGAGCCACTGTTTGGCAGTGTGCACAAGGGAGTCATCATCTTCAAACCTTGTTCCACGAAGAGAGCCTTTCAGTTTCCCAAAGTGATGATAGTCACATGGAGCCAGGTCAGGACTGTGAGGCGGGTGTTTCAGTGTTGTTCATCCGAGTTTTGTGATCACTTCCATGGTTTCTTGACTGACATGTGGCCGTGCATTGTCGTGCAACAGCAAAACATCCTGCTTTTGCCGACGTGGTCGAACACGACTCAGTCGAGCTTGAAATTTCTTCAGTGTCGTCACATATGCATCAGGATTTATGGTGGCGTGATGTCCACAAGCAAGAGTCCTTCGGAATCGAAAAACACCGTAGCCATAACTTTTCCAGCAGTAGGTGTGGTTTTGAATTTTTTTCTGGGGTGAATTTGCATGATGCCACTCCACTGACTGCCTCTTCGTCTCTGGTGAAAAATGATGGATCCATGTTTCATCATCTATCACAAGTCTTCGAAGAAATTCATCTCCACCGTTCTCGTACTGTTCCAAATGTTCTCTGCATACCGTTTTTCTTGTTTCTTTGTGAGCCACCGTCAACATCCTGGGAACCCACCTGGCACAAATCTTTTTTAACGCCAACACTTTCAGTATTCTGCAAACGCTTCCTTCCCCTATCCCAACGTAGTGTGACAATTCGTTCACTGTGATGCGTCTGTCAGCAATCACCAATTCGTTAAATCTCTGCACATTCTCTGGAGTGTGTACGAGGCCTTCCGCTCCGAGGACAATCCTCAATATTGCCGTGCCCGCTTTCATCACGTAATCTGCTTGCACACCGACTAACTGTACTGCGATCGACAGCAGCATCTCCATACACCTTTTTCAACCTCTTGTGGATGTTTCCCACTGTCTCGTTTTCACAGCACAGGAATTCTATGACAGCACGTTGCTTCTGACGAACGTCGAGTGTAGCAACCATCTTGAAGTCATGCTATGACGGCGCAACTCACGGGAACAGGTTGAACTAAGTTTGAAAACAAGCGGGAAGGATGTATCTACACACTGTAAAACTTTCTCACATGCAGAATGAGAACTGTATTTTTATAAAAATTTGTGTGTATTTCTTTTGGAGTGACCCTCGTAGATACCTTCGTCGTACGTCCCACATTGATTTCTGTGGTTATTTCACACAATGTTGTTTGTCTGTTAGCACTGACAACTCTACGCAAACACCGCTGCTCTCGGTCGTTAAGTGAAGGCCGTTGACCACTGCGTTGTCCTTGGTGGGAGGTAATGCCTGAAATTTTCTATTCTGCGCACACGCTTGACACTGTGGATCTCGGAATATTGAATTCCCTAACAATTTCCGAAATGGAATGTCCCATGCACCTAGTTCTAACTATCATTCCGCTTTCAAAGTCTGTCAGTTCCTGACGTGTGGCCATAATCACGTCTGAAACCTTTTCACATGAATCACCTGAGTACAAATGACATCTCCGCCAATACACTGCCCTCTCATACCTTGTGTACGCGATTCTACCGACATCTGTATCCATCCAACGACTTTTTGTCGTCTCAGTGTAAGGGCCTTACGTAACAATACACCGGCACTGTTAAAAATACTGCCTTGTACTTACGTACGGTTTTGAAGTCTCCTTTCTGTAAGAACGACTGATCTGTATTCAGCCTCACGCATCTCTATGCAATAAGTCTGTTCATAAACAATTAATATTCAACTGTCTGCCCCTCTTTCTTCTTGTTCCAACTGAGGTATTCCCTTGTTTAATTGTACATCGACCTACCCTCAGTCTGACCTAGTGGATACACATTCTTTGTAAGTTTTTTGCACATTTCGCCTGCTAATTAGTTTTGATGTTTCTATTAACCAAACGGCTTCGTATAATTGGCATTCAGCGCAGGAGCGAATATTTTTCATTGCTAGGTTCCAAAATTAGTTCAGTATGGAGCGCATGCCTCTCGTATGCCAGCGAGATCCGCCGAGTAATCTACAGTCACCAAGAGCCGCGAGCATTTCTACGGCCCGTTCCGTCGCCCACGTGCCATGGACAAACTGGGAAAGACGGAGTCTACGAGGAAAACACGCCAAGTTTGGACCGACCACTGGACGGGCACATCTGAAGGAGCAGGTCCACATTTCACAGCACGTTTCTTTTAATTAGTCACGCCGAGGAATGAGGTGTGGCTGCAGCGGCTCCTCTCGCCATTGGCTGGCGTCCTTGGAGCCCTCGCAGGAAAACGACACCTTGCAGCCGCACCACACCCAGCGAGTCCAGGTCGGCACCGGCGCTGCCGCCCAGTTACGTAATGCCGCACAGCAAGTACGTTCTCCACTCCACCGACCTCCGCAAAGCAGTCCTTTTCCTGCTCGCGACGCGGCAGCCAATGGCGACCTTACTCCAGAGACACGTGTGCCGCCGAATCTTTCTTTTTGCTTCGACCACTTTCGGCACAATTTATTTCAAAGCAACTCGTATCTTACCGCCGCCCTTGTTAGCCTATTCGCTGAATTTGTAACGAGGGTGTTTGGTAATTGGCGGATGCGAAAGAAGGTTATAGTTTAACATTTCGTCGACACCGAGACCTTTAGAAAAGGAGAAATTGCTGATTACGTTGGAGAGGGAGGAAGAGAGAAAGCAATCGACAGTGAGTTTAACTTTCCCAAGGATTCAATCCGAGAGTCACCTGAAGTGTATCAGAATGTGGTACCTTTGCGGATGTTATAACTAATCTGCTTGGAGGAATAGCAAGATAACAAATTGCTAATTATATTTTTCTCTTCTTTGTCTAAAACAGTGGTTCTCTGGAAATAGACTCTGTGTTAATGTTAGAAGAACAAAGTATAATTAGTTCTGTGCAGCCGGCCGGAGTGGCCGACCGATTCTAGGCGCTACAGTCTGGAACCGCTCGACCGCTACGGTCGCAGGTTCGAATCATGCCACGGGCATGGATGTGTGTGATATCCTTAGGTTAGGTAGGTTTAAGTAGTTGTACGTTCTATGGGACTGATGACCTCAGCAGTTAAGTCCCACAGCGCTCAGAGCCATTTGAACCATTTGAGTTCTGTGCAATATCTACATCTACAGCTATATGACGCCCCTAGAAATTCACACCAAAGTGCCTGCCGGATGGTTCATTAAATTACTTTTACGCTTCTTCTCAACCGTTCCTCTCTCGAACAGCTCTAGCGACAAACGAGCACTTACATTTTTCCGTGCGAGCTCTGATTTCTGTTAGTTTTCTCTCTATGTAGATGGGCGGCAACAGAATATTCTCACATTCGGAGGAGAAAGTTGGTGGTTGAAATTCGTGAAAAGATCTCGCCACGACGAAAAGCTCCTATGTGTTAATGATTTCCTGCATAAGCTCGCATTTCATACCCGTGAAGCTCTCTTCCCTGTCTCGCGATAATACAAAACGAACAGCTCTTCTCTGAACTTTTTCTGTTCAAATGGCTCCGAGCACTATGGGACTTAACTTCTGTGGTCATCAGTCCCCCAGAACCCAAAACTACTTAAACCTAACTAACCTAAGGACATCACACACATCCATGCCCGAGGCAGGATTCGAACCTGCGACCGTAGCGGTCGCACGGCTCCAGACTGTACCGCCTAGAACCGCTCTGCCACTCCGGCCGGCGAACTTTTTCTGTGTCCTCCGTCAATCCTTTCAGGTACATATCCCATACCGCGCAGCATTACTCCAGAAGAAGGCCGACAAGTGTAGCGTACGTAGTCTCTGTAGTAGGCCCGTTGTACCCTTTAAAGTCCACTGGACCTGACGGGATACCAATTCGATTCTACACAGCGTACGCGAAAGAACTTGCCCCCCTTCTAACAGCCGTGCACCGCAAGTCTCTAGAGGAATGGAAGGTTCCAAATGATTGGAAAAGAGCACAGGTAGTCCCAGTCTTCAAGAAGGGTCTTCGAGCAGATGCGCAAAACTATAGACCTATATCTCTGACGTTGATCTGTTGTAGAATTTTAGAACATCGTTTTTGCTCACGTATCATGTCGTTTCTGGAAACCCAGATTCTACTATGTGGGAATCAACATAGATTCCGGAAACAGCGATCGTATGAGGCCCAACACGCTTTATTTGTTGATGAGACCCAGAAAATATTAGATACAGGCTCCCAGGTAGATGCCAATTTCCTTGACTTCCGGAAGGCGTTCGATACAGTTCCGCACTGTCGCCTGATAAACAAAGTAAGAGTCTACGGAATATCAGACCAGCTGTGTGGCTGGATTGAAGAGTTTTTAGCAAACAGAACACAGCATGTTGTTCTCAATGGAGAGACGTCTACAGACTTTAAAGTAACCTCTGGCGTGGTACGGGGAAGTGTTATGGGACCATTGCGTTTCACAATATATATAAATGACCTAATAGATAGTGTCGGAAGCTCCATGCCGTTTTTCGAGGATGATGCTGTAGTATACAGAGAAGTTGCAGATTAAAAAATTGCAGCGAAATGCAGGAAGATCTGCACCGGATAGACACTTGGTGCAGGGAGTGGAAACTGACCCTTAACATAGACAAATGCAACGTATTGCGAATACATAGAAAGAAGGATCCTTTATTGTATGGTTAAATGATAGCGGAACAAACACTGGTAGCAGTTACTTCTGTAAAATATCTGGGAGTAATCGTGCGGAACGATTTGAAGTGGAATGATCATATAAAATTAATTGTTGGTAAGGTGGGTACCAGGTTGAGATTGATTGGGAGAGTCCTTAGAAAATGTAGTCCATCAACAAAGGAGGTGGCTTACAAAACACTCGTTCGACCTATACTTGAGTATTGCTCATCAGTGTGGGATCCGTACGAGGTCGGGTTGACGGAGGAGATAGAGAAGATCCAAAGAAGAGCGGCGCGTTTCGTCACAGGTTTATTTGGTAACCGTGATAGCGTTACGGAGATGTTTAGCAATCTCAAGTGGCAGACTCTGCAAGAGAGGCGCTCTGCATCGCGGTGTAGCTTTCTGTCCAGGTTTCGAGAGGATGCGTTTCTGGATGAGGTATCGAATATATTGCTTCCCCTTACTTATACTTCCCGAGGAGATCACGAATGTAAAATTAGAGAGATTCGAGAGCGCACGGAGGCTTTCCGGCAGTCGTTCTTCCCGAGAACCATACGCGACTGGAACAAGAAAGGCAGGTAATGACAGTGACATGTAAACTGCCCTCCGCCACACACCGTTGGGTGGCTTACGTAGTATAAATGTAGATGTAGATGTAAATGTTCTGGTAATAAAACTCAGTCTTTGATTCGTTTTTCCCACAACATTATCTATGTGATCATTGTAATTAAAATTGTTTGTCACTGTAATCCTTAAATATTTAGCTGGATTGACAGGCTTTCGATTTTCGTGGTTTATCATGTAAACGAAATTTAACGTTTTCCATTTAGTACTCATTTGGATGATCTTATTTAGAGACAAATGTCACTTTCACACTTGTCTAAATAATTTCTCAATTGGTTTCGATCTCCTGATGATTTTACTAGACGGTAAACGACTGTATCATCTGCAAACAGTCAAAGTGGGCGGCTCAGATTGTCTTTTAAATCGTTTATATAGACTGAGAGCAACAGAGGACCTGTAACTCTTCCTCTGGGAACGTCAGGTATCAATTTTGTCTTACTCGATGAGTATCTGTCAGTTACTACGAACTATGGCCTTCGTGACACTAAATCAGGAATCCAGTCGCTCAGCTGAGACCGTACTCCATAGGCGCGCAGTTTGTTGAGGAGGGACTTGTGGACAATGGTATCAACATCTGGAAATATAGAAATGTTCAATCAATTGGAGATCCCCTATAGGAAGCATTCATTACTTCATGAGAAGTGGGTGGAGGCAGAAGGCAGCATATTAAAACTTGGTGAGAACTTTCGAAGTGATTTATTGTTTCCAACTACACTGCCCTTGTTCCTCTTGGCCTGCGTCACAGGGCCCGCAATGCTGAGGACGCACCCCAGTGGCTCTTGCAACACAATGTTGTGTCGTGCTGGCCTTGGACAGCCATGGAATTGTGGTGGCGTCAGGATGCACCGACAGTTGGCTCAGCGGTCTGCATCCCTGCTGACTCTGTGCCGCTCGGTGTGAGCCGCAGGCGGCCACCTGCTGCTTCATCTCGCCGGCGTGGCTGAGATCGCGGTGATGACAAGCGCCTCTGATCCAGTGTCCAGATCTGCGGCCCTCACCTCGGGATGCCTCCTGCATGTGTTGGTAGCCAGGACGACTGCCCGTGGTAGTGAGCTGTGGGGTGGCCTGTTGCTGGCTGGCTGGCTATGGACCCCGCGTCAGCTTCAAGGGGTCAAACCAACGACCCGTCGTGGACTGGAATGCTGGCGCCCCATCTGCTGCTGTGTGTAGTTGGTGGTGTCACACGCCCCGCCGTCCAGGAGAGCTGCCACACTTGAACTCAGTTGTATGCCTCTGTTTTGCCAAGTGTGCCGCTTCGTGTCAAGTACTCATAACACGCTAGGGTGGCCAGTGGATCCCCTCTTCCTGCAACTTGCGGCGTGCAAAACAGCTACATATACACTTTCAGCAATTTGATGGCCCTGTGGCCTCTATTCTACTTCACAACTGTTGGTATGTGTAATTCACTGCAATCTGGCCCCCACCTGCTGTGACTTGTGCTCAGAATATCGCACACAACTAACTTTCCCTATCCTAGACGGTGGTGCCGCTACACCATGCTCAGTTCTGTGTTAGTAGATAGTTTTGTTCTAGATAATTCATAAAGTCAAAATACAGTATATGTTACAAAACCCTACTGAAAATCGACATCAGTGATCGGTAAATACCAACCGTTGCTGTACTATATGAACAGAAGTCAATTGATAATGTGGAAAGCCCTAAAACTTGTCTGGAGAGCCTGTTTACTTGTCTCTGTATTTGAATACACATGTCTATACAAGTTTCTTTGGTGCTTCAGCGTATTTTGTATGTAACGAATAAGAGCGGAAGTGTTTAAACTCAGAAAATTATTCTTGGAATCACTCTGTAGCAATTCTGATCGTGGGGGATGTCGCATTGTCCTGCTGGAATTGCCCAAGTCCGTCAGAATGCACAATGGACATGAATGGATGCAGGTGATCACACAGGATGCTTACATACGTGTCTCTTATCAGAGTAATGTGTAGGCCTATCAGGGGTCCCATAACATTCCATCTGCACATGCCCCACACCATTGCAGAGGTTGCACCACCTTGAACAGTCCTCTGCTGACATGCAGGGTCCATGGATTCATGAGGTTGTCTCGATACCTGTACATGTCCATCCACTCGATACAATTTGAAACAGACTTTTCCGACCAGTTAGCATGTTTCCAGTTATCAAAAAATGGTTCAAATGGCTCTGAGCACTATGGGACTCAACTGCTGAGGTCATTAGTCCCCTAGAACTTAGAACTAGTTAAACCTAACTAACCTAAGAACATCACAAACATCCATGCCCGAGGCAGGATTCGAACCTGCGACCGTAGCGGTCTTGCGGTTCCAGACTGCAGCGCCTTTAACCCCACGGCCACTTCGGCCGGCTTCCAGTTATCAACTGTCCAATGTCGGTGTTGACAGACCCAGACGAGGCGTAACACCATTGCAGAGGCTGCACCACCTTGAACAGTCCTCTGCTGACATGCAGGGTCCATGGATTCATGAGGTTGTCTCGATACCTGTACATGTCCATCCACTCGATACAATTTGAAACAGACTTGTCCGACCAGTTAACATGTTTCCAGTCATCAACTGTCCAATGTCGGTGTTGACAGACCCAGACGAGGCAGAAGGCTATGTGTCATGCAGTCATCAAGAGTACACGGGTGTGCCTTCGGCTCCGAAAGCACATATCGATGACATTTTGTTGAATGGCTCGTATGCTGACACTTGTTGATGGCCCAGCATTGAAATCAGCAGGAATTTGTGGATAAGTTTCATTTCTGTCACGTCGAACGATTCTCTTCATTCGTCGTTCCTGCAGGATGTTTTTCCGGTCCCAGCGATGTTGGAGATTTGATGTTTCACCAGATTCCTGGTATTCTCGGCACACTTGTGAAATGGTCGTACTGGAAATTTCCCACCTCATCGCTACGATGGAGATGCTATGTCCCATCGCTCGTGCGCCGACTATAACACCACATTCAGACTCGCTAAAATCTTGATAACCTGGCATTGTATTACCACTAACCGATCTAACAACTGCGCCAGACACCTTTTGTATATGGACTGACGACCGCAGCGCCGTATTGTGCCTGTTTACATATCTCTGTATTTGAATACGCATATCTATACCCGTTTCTTTGGCGCTTCAGCGTGTTTTGCATGTAACGAATAAGAGACGGTACAGTTCATTTTATCTTCATTTTATTACGATGCGATTAGTCTCACGAATTAAAGAGAGAGAAAGGGAAAGGAAGAACAAAGAAGTAACGAGAGAAACGAAGAAAGAAAAACTGGTATGGCATTTTTGCGTGGGTGACTCCGTTAACAATGGCGATATTTGTGGCCTCGGGTTCTTAGTGAGACTGGTGTCCTTTATTTAACTTTTGATTGTGACTAAGGATGAGTGTGACAAGCTTGTGAAAGTTTTTTTTAAAGAGATGGAGCCCTCCACGCCCACACCGGCATGATGGCCAACTCAAAACGGCTACTGCCATCTCTGCATAAGGGTTAGTGTTCACTATAGTGAGGTGTCGCAATATGTGGGTATTGCGATGTTTGCGTACGTCTGGGTAAGGTTAACTATTTATATGCGCTCATCTGGAGATAGATTGGGTCGAAAGACGAACGAAAGGTAGCGGTTTGAAGGGCAGAGGGAAGAAAGTTCAAAAATGGTTCAAATGGCTCTGAGCACTATGGAACTTAACTTCTGAGGTCATCAGTCACCTGGAACCTCTGAAACAATACTAATTATACATGTTAACCCATCTCCTAAGATGATTAGTTGGTTGTAAAATGATACATAAATTGGATTACAATGCAGATTTTACAACAAGAGTTATATTAGTGAGCTACAGTTTAACTACTATAATGCGTTAGTTTTAGTTTTCTACAACAATGGGCAAATTATCTAACTACTTGTTACTTAACTAATCTAGCGTCACAGGTGTGCCAGTAGAGTATAAACCTACATAGGATAGCCAGACTGTACGAGTTAAACCCGAGGAGCATTCCCCTAGCACTGGGCTGGCCAAGGTTAGTAATCGCTGCAGTTTCCTAAATTAATGTCCTAATCTAAGTCCTAAAAAACTAACTTAACCTACGTCGTATCCGGTGCTTTGTCGTAATCGGTGGTGTTGACTCCCCCCCCCCCCCCCACCCTAGTCCTGTACGTGGCGGATTCCACTATGGTGGAAGTCGGCCAGCCCACGCACAGGCGGTATGAGAATGGGATATGGTCTCAATCGGTTTGATTTACGAGTTTATACCTATTTTAGGTCCCTCAGGTATTCTGCTAACACTTTCCGTGATACCCCATCTGCCAATGCATTCAAAGTGTGAAAAGTGTCTTCTTGTCTCAGTAGTTGGTATGTGTCATTATTTGGAAGTCTGTCTCGGAGTGTTGTCGCGACATCATTGAAGAGAGGGCACTGGAACTTAGAACTACTTAAACCTAACTAACCTAAGGACATCACACACATCCATGCCCGAGGCAGGATTCGAACCTGCGAACGTAGCGGTAGCGCGGTTCCAGACTGTAGCGCCTAGAACCGCTCGGCCACACCGACCAGCGGGAAAAAAGTACCAAGGCATGTGCCAAGGGGAAAAAAAACCTCTGCGATAGTTAGGTCGGGTAGTAAGAGCAGTAGTGGATGTCTTGCTAACTGCGACGGGTTAAGTTAGAAGAGGATATCATGCAATCAGATACCATGTCATGCCAAGTTTCTTCATAAGAGATCAGTCCTAGACGGTGCTGCAGCGCGGTGTGCTGTATTGTGAGCTGTGGGAGCTCCTGCCGCGCTGTCAGTGGTGACTCCGCGCGGGGGAGGGTCCAGGTCGTCCATCGGTGTCTGGTGGGCGTGCGTCGAAGCCAAGCGCTCGGAGATGCGTGGCCGCGTAGCGGCACCACTGCTCGCTTGTTGGCTGCGCTGACAGGCTCAATGAGGGCCGCGGCTGAGTCTTCCCCGTGTAGCGGACGACGTAGCCCATGAACTTCAGCGTCCTTATCGCCCTGGTAGCCCACTCGTAGGAGCAGACCTGCTCGGAGCCGATGGACTTCGGTGTTGTTGCGGCGCACTCCGTTTTCTTCTTAGGTGTGTCCAGAGTGTCCGCCGCGGTGTGTCCTTCCGCCGGCTGCTGCGTCTTCTCTTCGCCTGCGGCGTCCGCACAGATGTCGTGCGCCATCTGCGAGCGCAATTGCCGCAGCTGGTTGCATGCCTCCTCCGTCTCTGCAGTCAAGGTGGCCTTAAAGACTGCCCTATCCGCGTCCATGGTGGCTTTGAAGGCGGCAACCGCCTCCTCCTCTCCTGGACTTGCGGCGCCTGCTGCTCTACCGCCGGCGGCCGGTCCCCCGCGCCAATCTCACTGGTGCGATATTCAGGCCGCCTGTGGGCAGTGGGAGCAGCCCTATCTCCTTCCGACTTCGTCCTCGTTCGGCGGCGCTTGCGGCGCCGTCGTCGTTGCCTCTCGGTTTGCTCCTTCTCTCCAGCGCAGCCGTCACTGGCGAAAGCCGGGCAGCCACGCCAGTTCACCACATATGGCCCTCCGCAGCGAGCACAAGTCGGCGTCTCTTCTTTTCTTCTGTAACATGCGCGAGTGTCGTGCGCGCCGGCGCAATTTATGCACCGCGGCGAGTTGCGGCAATATATATAGCAACATGCTCTTCGGCTTGGCACCAAAAGCACTGTGGCTTAGGGTCCATGCCTAGGGGGAGAGCTTCGGCGGTCACAGGAAAGCCTGAGAGCTTCCTTAACCCGAAGATGTCGCTGCCATCCGCCGCAGTTCCCACTAAGACGATGTACAGCGGCGGCCTCTTCTTATTCGTCCGGTTGTGCAGTGTGGCGTTTGGTGTGTTATTCGGTGGTTTGGTATTTTATTAATTTGTAAATGAAAATGATAATCTTATTTTATTACATTGAGTAATTACTAAATAATTTTACTGCCGGCTAAAGATTTGGTCAAGTTGCTAAAGAACTCCAAGTTAACGTCGTGTGAAAGTGTTTTCTGTAAGTTGTGTAAGTGTCACTAAATCACAGTTCATACAACAGATTCTATACAACTATTGATTATGATGGAAACAGTTATCTTCAGCAAAATGGTCATTGAAACCACCGAATATCAGCCGCGCGCAACACTGACGTATGTTACCTGAAACAATATTCTTCGCAACTCGTGCTTAATTAACTTCGGCTCTATACATCAGCTACAAAAGTTTGTTATATGGATAGTGCTATGAGCACTGTTTTTAAAGAACCAATCTGATTCGAATTATTTTCATTAAAATGAGTTCGGGACCACCGGTGCACATTTATTCTTACACATTTGTATTACCTTCGACATTTATGTCTGCAGAGTTGCGTAATTTGAATTTGCCGCTGAGATAATTGTTAAGATGGCGGCAGACAATTGATAGACACATTCTATTGTTAGAGCAAATAGGATAAGTATTTGAAATGCTTATTAAACATTACTTTCGTATTGTTCTTTATTTAGACTTCATCAAGCAAACTTTTGATTTTTTTCTAAGGAAAACGCAGACAAAAAACGCGATACAAATCGCTATCAACAATGGCTGCGCTCCTTGCAGCGGAAAGAAATAATTAACACAGATAATGCTTACTGAGAGAGGAATTAAAGTTACAAATAATTATTTACTCATATTTATAATAATAATGAACTCTATTCTCAAGTAATAATTAACAAATAATTACAATTTCTTAACAGACCTCAGTTTGATATGCGTCTTGCGTCCTGAACCTACAAAAGCCAACCAACAAAAGGTAAAAACAAAGGGAGACAAACGCAGATCATAAAAGGAATTTACAATTATTATTGGCTTTGTACGATACACATCGATATATCCAATTACATCATAAAATATTATATAAATAATTAATATTTATCATCGTTTTCACTGTTTTTTCATATGTCGAATAGATAATGTTTATAACTGTTAGAGGCATAATTTCCTCTCGTCGCACTGTAGCTAAAATTTATCTCGTGGATGTTACAGCAGCTTTGTAGTTGCACCCCGGAATCAGACAAGTGACAGCCCTTCTTGGACCGTCATCTCGTTCCATATCCAAGGCAGCCCCCTGATCAGGGCCTCGGATTGCTTCTCGCGCTGTTTCGGCACGGTCGTCTTCCCCACAGTAGGTGGATCAACAATGTGGGCGGCCACAGCGCTGCGCAGTGCGCGGTGGTCGGCCGCTGTCGCTGCATGCAGTTGGACGATGGCGCCTGAGTCAAGGGACTCTACGCCTACTTCTTCACAGCAGCAGCTGCCTACAACATCATATATCTTTGCCCACGACCCTCTACTGCACTGAATCTACATAAGGGGGACAGGTACATGATGCTCTTCGCGCTTTCTATCCGCATTCCTGCTGGGTTGCGGTGTCGAAGGCTTCTTCTCTACATCTGTCTTCTTCTTCTGTCCGTTTCTGCCCATTCTGTGACGCGTGGACACGAAAATTCTGCTGTGTCGTAAAAACGATGTACGACAATTTGCGTAAGCGTAACGCCACAGTCAGAGCACATCTTCACAGCTCTTCTTCTGGCCAAGCATTTATTTTAGCAACTTTTGTACAGAAAACAAAACAAAAATTACAAATCTCAGGGTCGATTTGACTGGGCGTGGACACGTCTCAGCTATTAAGGGGAAGAAGGGGAGGAGGGGAATGAATCATCTCACTACTCTTCATAGACGTCTGTCGTGTGGTGGTGGCGGCGGCGGCAAGCGCTGGCTCGGGGCGGCGCATCGCCTCGGAGCTGTGTGGTTTGAGTCGGACACTCTACCCCGCAGCACGTGGCTGTGCGGCGAGGGCCCGGAACGATGTCCGCGTTGACAGGTCGCCTTGTGTTGACGTGGCCGAAGCAGCGTTATCACGGCGTCGGAAGATAGACGTAGGCGACGGATAGAAGAGCCCCCATGTCCTCTAGCTTCCGCGCTGTCTCACTGACTCCTCCTTTTCTCACTCCTCATCTACCTCTCAGCTCCACTACTCTTCGATTTTTTTTCTCTCGGCGACGTCATTGGAGGACTAAATTCACACTGCGGGTTGGATATTTCCTATCTTCCGTGGGCTGGTGTGAGACTCGGGAATTGGTATGTTTCTCACGATTTCGCTGCCAAGGCTGCTCCCAGCGTTGCTGGCACATTGTTTCGATGTTTTTCTGCATTCCTAAGTTTTTGTGAACGCAGTCAAACAACACTTCCATGTAACGGCTCTCTCCATATGAGGAGTGGACAGTCTCATGTTTGTTTTTTGTCTAAGAACCTGATGGCGTTCGTGTTTTATATACAATATAGTAATATCCTTCCTGTCGAGAACACATGTTTTAAGGAGGCTGACTACTTTTGCAGTTGTTTAGTTTCACTCATCTCCTTGAGCAAATTTTTGGTGCTTTGCGTTCGATCTTCCCTAGTGCCTGTGAGGTGCTGGAACTGTCGACACGTTTTTGCTTTCCAGAGCACACAAAAACAGCTGCTCACAGCCAGAAGAATCGACGTTCTCCGAAGTGTGCGTTCCTGTCACTCCATCCCAGAGGCTACAAGGGTCTGTCAGTTTTTGGACGGCTTCTCGTTGTCCGCCACACTCTTCACAAGCTGTCCATTCTTAAGCGAGAGGAGGGAATCCACTAGTTACCCCCTGTGTGGTTGCGGAATGGCTCCGTTGTTCATGTCCCAGGGCTCGCTATATGGGGTCCGCTTCTCTCCTCACCATGATCCGCTGCCGCTGTGAGTTCGCGAAAGTGGGCCCCAGAGCAGGTATCACACAACTCCTTGTGATTTGCTATAAAACCTTTGCTACGGAAGATTAAGAGTTGTGACAAAGTGACCCATATACGTTCACTTGGCCCTTTACACATACACACACGCTTACGCTTCGAAAAGAAAACAAACTTCTTCTCTCACTAATAGTAATACGAAAGCTTCACTCAATAATTTGGGGTTTTTGTGGGGATATTACATTTTCAGGTGTGCCCTAGTGTGTCACGCCCCGTCGACTATTGACA
Source organism: Schistocerca piceifrons (assembly GCF_021461385.2). Lineage (NCBI taxonomy): Eukaryota > Metazoa > Arthropoda > Insecta > Orthoptera > Acrididae > Schistocerca > Schistocerca piceifrons. The sequence goes on from NC_060142.1 coordinate 430,422,436, forward strand.
CATATTGTTGCCCTTAATAAACAGATACAAGCCACTCACAAATAAACAAAGAACAAAACAAGTAAACAAGACATGAAGAACTAAATCACATTGAACATCGTGATAACGTCACACATGTAAATAAGACATATCCAAAGTAAATAAGCAATCAAGACACATGAATGTAAAAAATAAACCATACCCAGTAATACTGCTCTTGACAGAGATATATGTCACTAATGAGAGCACATAGAGTTAAGGCAACTGAAACAAAAATGAACTGTACACCCCACAAATGTCAACATGGAAAACACACAAGACAGTAAGAATTGTGACATGTAAAACAAAAGTTGACCTTTCACAGTTGTAATGTTCCTCAACGAGCTCTGTAAAATGGATACAAAGTGGGTATTAATTAAAATGCTTAGTCATGCAAAACAATAAGTTTTCGGTGACATACATTACTGGACTGCCATGGGTCACGCAAGATAGCATTGGATGGGTAACATGTTAACGTTTTTACCACCAGTGCACTGTGTTCATTCTCAGTGAGTTTCTGTTCGTAACGGGTTGTGACTCCACAGAACATTGCAGCAGTTGAAGCCATAGTGATGGAAGGAGGTGGCTTACAAAACACTCGTTCGGCCTATACTTGAGTATTGCTCATCAGTGTGGGATCAGTACCAGGTCGGGTTGACAGGGGAAATAGAGAAGATCCAGGGAAGAGTGGCGCCTTTCGTCACAGGGTTATTTGGTAAGCGTGATAGCGTTACAGAGATGTTTAGCAAACTCAAGAGGCAGACTCTGCAAGAGAGGCGCTCTGCATCGCGGTGTGGCTTGCTGTCCAGGTTTCGAGAGGGTGCGTTTCTGGATGAGGTATCGAATATATTGCTTCCCCCTACTTATACCTCCCGAGGATGGTTCAAATGGCTCTGAGCACTATGGGACTTAACTTCTGAGGTCATCAGTCCCCTAGAACTTAGAACTACTTAAACGTAACTAAGGCACACACATCGAGGCCCGAGGCAGGATTCGAACCTGCGACCGTAGCGGTCGCGCGGTTCCAGACTGTAGCGCCTAGAACCGCTCGGCCACTCCCGCCGGCCCTCCCGAGGACATCACGAATATAAAATTAGAGAGATTCGAGAGCGCACGGAGGCTATCCGGCAGTCGTTCTTCCCGCGAACCATACGCCACTGCAACAGGAAAGGAAGGTAATGACAGTGGCACGTAAAGTGCCCTCCGCCACACACCGTTGGGTGGCTTGCAGAGTATGAATGTCGATGTAGATGTAATAACACTTGCAAAAATAAGATGGGTACCTTGTTTTCTGCTACAGAACCTACAATCATTATACATGAAGTACGCATCACTGGTATTTGGGAGGCGTCCTTCTTATTTACTAGGTAGCATAGTATCGGTGTGCGAGCCACATAAACGGACTCGAAAGTCAACAATAAAAATAATCGTGCTTGTACCTAACTACAGTAATTTGAGATTTTAACCTGTCCTTAAATTTTAACATACAGAATAATCCTAATGTGCTTCAGTCCACCTTTCATGCAGTACTCTACAAAGATAAAATGTTTTATTCGCGAACCGAATGGCACCTTTGATGCGCCGTTATGAGCTGCAAAAGAAATCTCATCATATATTGATGCACGTGTGGTTCTCAGCATCCACTCCAGCGTCTTTCAATTCGACACAACGTATGGTAATTCGATAAATGATGGACACAACACACTGTGTTACTGTTGAGTATATTCAACAACAACAGAAATAATGCATATGGAAATGGCAATGCGTCTTCGTGGGCTGAGTTGCAATCCCGCGTATGGGAAGTCTCATGTTACAAAGTGCAGGCGGCTGTTTTCAGCCTTGTGTTGCGCATTGTGACGCCACATAGAACATACGCCCACACTCATAGGCGCGCCAGATCACCTCTCCTCGTACACACAAAGTGTCCTACAGTCCAGAGGCACACAAAAATGGCTATCGAAGACCAATAAATATGTAGTAATTACTACTACAGAAAATCTATTCACAACATACAAGGTGTTGTTAACAGTCATCTATAATTTTTGATATCGCTATTGTTATATACTACTGTACTGAGCCAAATAAGCTCTCACGCTGTGGGCGTTGCGGTCACCATCATAAACTGTGCAGGCATTGCACTGAGAGTGGACAGTCGTAAAGGTGGAACAACCTTGTCATCTTTTTCTTTTCGGCATCGGACGTCCTATGCATTCTCACGAGGACTCGATCCCCGATCTTATAACTCTTCGTCCTTTATCCCTGCTCACTTTTGATTCTTTTTATCGCCTTCTTCATAATGAATTCACGTCGCTGGTGTGTCTCTGCGTCTCCTCCCGTATGTTTAACAGTCCTGTCAGCCACGGCCTTCTTCAATTTTTGGAACTGTAAGTATATTGGTATGCATCCTATATTGCAATACACAGTTTCATTGAAGTACTTCTGTATCTTTAATAGGTACTGGACCCAGACATTGAGTCCATCAGAAACCAATATCCTACAAAACCCTCCCAACTGGTGTATCTATCTTCTGCAGGACTGAATTGAGGGTTTTCAAATTAGGAGAATCTCACTTTGATTCCTTCCTTTTCTAATCCTGCCTTCCAACTCGGGGACATGAACATTGTAGCGTGTTCTGAGAGGACTCTCTTGGGCTTACCACATGTGTGCACATAGCCACATAATCTTCCATCAAAGTTTATGGAGCCATTTGTGGAGTAAAGCCTGACATGCTCAGTAAATGCGTCCACAACAACGAAAATAAACTGGTGCCCCCAACTGCCCCTTCGGCACAGGGCCGAAATGATCAACACACACGAGATCATTTAGTGCTGAAGTGTGATGTTATGCATTTCATGGTAAAATCGCGTTCGGCTGGTTTGCACGCTGGAATATGTCGCATTTCCTAACTATCTTCGCAAATTTCCGTCTGAATATGGCATGTTCCCACTCCTTTGCGACTGTCGCACACAATCTCGTCGCTCCGCAGAGGCCAAGGTGCTCGTGGTGGTGCTCGATTAAATCCCCCAAAAGTGGATGAGAGAGAGAAACATTCCACCTTCGTTCTTTCACATTCTACCGAGCACATACCCTCCGCCCGACGGAGCACAATTCTCGCATCCTCTCCACCAACACTGTACAGCAGAGACACCTTTATTCTCCAGATTCTGGCTGTTGATCTTGTATGTTGGCTAACTCCCTCCTATATTATTGGATGGAAGCCTGGTCCAATTGTTGTAACACTGCCATTATAATATCATTCTTTGTCGCTCGACGAATTCGTCGCTGTCCTTTCATGAAGAATTTCGGCTTAACCAGTTAGCAAATTTGTTATGTTTAACGTGGCAATAAGCGATTTCCAAATCGTATTCCTGACTCACCAGGGCCCACCGCATCACTCTCTTACTCCTGTATCTGACGGTTCTAAGGAACGTATGATCACGGTGGTCTATATATAAACGGGTTTTCCGGATGGGCAGATAACTCCAGAACTGATTTATCGCGTAGACAATGACTAGCATATCTAGTTCGGTAGTGAAATATCGTGTCTGTGTCCAGTAGCTTCCGACTGCATGTGGCGACAACGTGCACATCCTCATCCTTGCCTTCCTGTTGCAGACATCCCCCAATGGCATGAGCAATTGTATCTGTGAAGAGTTGGAAGGTGCCAAAAAATCACGACGCGCTGACAAACACCGTCGTAGAACGTAGTCCTTACCTTCTCGAACGCATTTTCATCGTCGTTTCCCCACTCCAGTTCTTGCTCTTGTTCTCCTTCATGTATAGAGCACTTGACAATGTGCCTTCTTGTAAAATGAAATCGACCCGAAGAGCTGTCGCAATAATCGTATGCGGATTACTCATGTCATTTTAATGATTTCCGTCAGTTTGCACTGTTCCGGACGGATACTTTGCGGAGAGATCTCGAACCCGAGATATACCACCCTGTCTGCGCACAGGCTCGTTTTCTCGGACCTGAGCGTGACGCTGTATCTGTGGAACACCGGCAGCAGCTGATTTACACTGATGAGGCAAAAAATTATAACCACTTACTTAATAGCTTGTTTATCCGTCATTGGAACAAAAATACATAACTGATTATGCGTATCAGGGATCCGACAGTTTGTTGGTAGGTGTGTGGATGTATGTGGCATTAGATGTCTACGCACAAGTCATGTAATAGCGAGTTGTTGATTTGCGTACACGGTGATGGCGCTAGGCAGCGACCCAGATGGGTTTTATAGGATTTACATCAGACGAATTTGGTCGTCGTTATATAAACCTGAATTCACTATCATGCTCCTCAAAATACTATAGTGCGGTTCTGGTTCCGAGGCATTCGCAGTTACATTTCTGAAAAATGACGTCACCGTCGGGGAAGAAATGAAGCATGAAAGGATGCAGTTGGTTCGCAGGTGTCAGCGTGTCTTCGATTACTACCACAGCTTCCGCTGAAGCGCAGGAGAAATATCACCCATAACATAATAATGCTCCCACCACCCCGCGTCCATGGCGCGCTACAGTTTCGAGCTTCCGTCCACCTCCATGACGGCGTTTGTGGAGACGACCATCGACATAGTGCAGCAAAAAATGTGATTCACCCGAAGAACCGACACATTTACATTGATCGACGGTCGAATCCTGATGGTCCTTTGCCCGCTGCTATCGTAATTGACGAAGTCGTTGGCTCAACATTTGAACACGTAGGTGTGATCTGTTGTGGAGCTCCATGTTCAACAATGTACGATGAACGGTGTGCTCGGAACACTTGTGCGAGCACCATTGTGCTCTTTCGGCCGAGATGTCACAGATCACCATATAACCTAATTTACAGAGCATACAAGGCACCAACCCGACATTCTGTGAAGAGTCGTGGAAGTCCAACCATTTTAGCGCCTAGTGGTAGTTTCACTGTCCATCTACTTCTTTCCGTATATGTTCACGACAGTAGCACGTGAACATTTGACCAGCTTCGCCGTTTTAGAGATACTCTTTCAAGGCTCTGCGGAATAATACTCTGCCCTTTGTCAAAGTCGCTTATCTCAACGTATTTCCCCACTTGCAGCCCATAGCTGTGGTGATCCCCTGTCCGTGTCTTCTCTGCTTACATACTTTTGTTACGGCGTCCCGTGTCCAGATCGCCATCACGCCGCATGCAACGTCACGGTGGGCAGTGGTCATAATGTTTTGGCTTATCTGTGTATGTGGCACTAGTGTTCACTCTCACAAATGACGAACTAGAGCCCTTAAGATAAAGTGGTTGTTGGTTGTACACACACTGTTCTCCCTCCAATAGGAAGACATTCGCACCATTCAGATATCTTTTCTAAATCGTTTTGCAGTATTTTTGATCTTTTGATGACTTTATTAGTCGATAAACGACAGCGTCATCTGAAAACAACCGAAGCCGGCTGCTCAAATTGTCTCCCAAATCGTTTATATAGATAAGGAACAGCAAAGGGCCTATAACACTACCTTGGGGAAAGCCAGAAATCACTTCTGTTTTACTCGATGACTTTCCGTCAATTACTACGTACTGTGACCTCTCTGAAAGGAAATCACAAATCCAGTCACATAACTGAGACGATATTCCATAAGCACGAAATTTTACTACGAGCCGCTTGTGTGGTACGTACAGTGTCAAAAGTCTTCCGGAAATCCAGAAATACGGAATCAATCTGAAATCCCTTGTTAATAGCACTCAACACTTCGTGTGAATAAAGAGCTAGTTGTGTTTCACAGGAACGATGTTTTCTAAACCCATGTTAACTGTATGTCAATAGACAGTTTTCTTCGAGGTAATTCATAACATTCGAACACAATATATTTTCCAAAATCCTGCTGCATGTCGACGTTAACGATATGGGACTGTAATTTAGTGGATTATTCCTACTACCTTTCTTGAAAATTGATGTGACCCGTGCAACTTTCCAGTCTTTGGGTACGGATCTTTCGTCGAGCGAATGGTTGTATATGATGGTTAAGTGTGGGGCTAATGCATCAGCATACTCCGAAAGGAACCTAATTGGTATACAATCTGGACCTGAAGACTTGCTTTTGTTAAGTGATTTAAGGTGCTTCCCTACTCCGAGGATATTTACTTCTACGTTACTCATGTTAGCAGGTGTTCTCGATTCGAATTCTGAATATTTACTTCGTCTTATTTTGTGAAGGCATTTCGGAAAGCTGTGTTTAGTAACTCTGCTTTGGCAGCACTGTCTTCGATAGTATGGTATCGCGCAGAGAAGGCATTGACTGTCTCTTGCAGCTAACATACTTCACATACGATAAGCATCTCTTTGGGTTTTCTGCCAGGTTTCGAGTCAAAGTTTCGTTGTAGAAACTGTTATAAGCATCTCGCATTGAAGTCCGCGCAAAATTTCGATCTTCTGTAAAATATCGCCAATCTTGGGGATTTTGCGTCTGTATAAATTTACTATCATTTTCCTTCAGTTTTTCGTAAAATGACATCGAAATTACTGTCACTTCCGACCCAGAATGCAGGCATGCTCCCGTCTTAATCCCTTACACTGTTATCTCAATAAGAGGACACCGCTTTTCCGCTTCTTCCGGCTACTCTGGGTCTTCGCAGTGCTGGTCAATTTCCTCTTGCGCTTGAGATTGCTAGTAGCGCACACTGCGTTTGTAACGATCCTTCTCTACTGAGGCGTCCCCTGTGATATCCCATTGTCTTTGGTCATTCACTTGTGCCATCTCACGCACCTATGTCCGAGGAGGGGTCAGCAGTGGGGGACCCCCATTACGCACCTGCGACGCTTGCACACAAGCCAGATGGCGTCTGTAGTCTGGCAATTCCTACCTACCCCGTTCTGTGTGGTGCTGACCGCGGCGCCTACCCTGTTCTCGCCCATTCCCTTCTTCTCTCCTTCGTTCTTTATTGTGCCAAATCTGCCTGTCATTGCGTTGCACAAATCCTTGTGACGCACTATTTTCTGCCCTCATGATGTTAGTGTCTGCCATCCTTCGTTTCTCCTGCTCCTCAATGCCGTTCAAAGGCCTTAAAATATTGAGGAACTGTTCCCTCGATAGTACCCCGAGCAGTGCATGGTGTATGTGAGCGGTAAAACGTGAGCGTATCGTGCTACACAGTTCATCATCTGTTATTTTGTCGTCCAAGTATCCCTCCAGAACGACAAAGTGATCAGCGTATGTTGCCATCGATTGGCGTGGCTGTGACGCTTACTGTCCCGATTCACGCTCATCTTTACGCTTGCCTGTGCGGCCAGTCTCCATTACGTTGGCAGAAATTTGGCGAAGAAATCCTTGTAACTACTGTTCTTGCAAACTGTTACGTCAAACCAGACAGCCTGTCCTGGTCGAGCGTCTGGCGTGCAGCGATTAAAACATCACGTTCCGTCACCCCTTTCGCACGAAGATACGCGTCTAAATTTGGTATGCCTTCGGCTGGGCACTACGCGTACGACCGAACTTGGACAGTGGTATGTCTACCTCGTGCATCGGGAATGCGTCCTGCGAGTTAGTTGACGTGACTTGCGTTACAGAGACAGTATCTTGTCGTATTGCAGACACTCTAGTTTAGTGTTTCCTTGAACGATTTACTTTCCTCATTTATGCGCGCGGATATGTAAGTCATCTTCGTTTTTAAATTGTCAACCTTCGTTTCAGACTCTAGGCTGTTGGTGAGGTCTGTCCGTAATTCGAGCCTAACTTCAGTGACCTGCCCATCACTCTTCTGACTGCGAAGTCTTAGGTCGGCTTCCAATCTTTCAAATCGTGATTTATTTTCGTCCCTACTGGCGGTTATATGAAATGTGTTGTTTTCTAATATCGCGAGACTTCGAACCTCCGACTTTCCGTATCCCCCATAGACGTGCCTTGTGTTTCCTTGCTCACCACCGAATTTTCCTCAGCTGGCCTGTCGATTTCCATATTTATGAATCTCCCAGAGCTCAGTCGTCTAGAGAAAAGAAACCGCAAACAACAAGCACTCCATAGAACGAAAAGAGACAGACAGTACAACGCTGATGGCAGCGATGGTAGCAGAAAACAGACGAATCCAAAAGTAGAACAGAATAATCAGAACAACAAACTACACATTCTAAAACTACGTCACAAAATACGGGGGAAGCTGTGGGAGCCGAAACTAAATAGAGTACCTACTGTTATGTTTGCTTCACACCGCACATTTGCAACACGTTCAGCATACACAAACACTCTACCCGTCAACACACAAAGAGGTTAGCATTTATAATAAAGGAATGGGAATTTTTTGCGAGTAATGTCTACAAATTCAGAAGTTCTCACACTAGCAAGAATGTGATAATAAAAACAGACCGAAGCACCACGCATGACGCGAAAAATGTAAAAGCCTTTCGGATATCACATAGCTTGAAAATAACCAATGACATCGACTCACTCAGGGCGCCAAAACGTAGTGAACTGAGAACTATTTTCTGCTGTCTGGCATGAAATTACTTGTGGGTTACTAATGAGATTGCCCCACGATGGGTCCCAGTAATTAAGTGAATCGAGAGTTAAATCAAATCAAACACAAAAAGTTACGGGATTAGGGGATTGATGAGCGAATGGAACAGATTTTTTAGATGAAATAAAACATGAAATGACTGTATTTATTTCAGTAACTTTTACACAAGAAACAAAAATTACAAATCTCACGTCCGATTTGACTGGGCGTGGACACAACTCAGATGTTAAGGGGAAGAAGGGGGGCAGAAAGAATCATCTGACTGCTCTTCACAGACATTTGTCGTGTGGTGAAGAAGGCTGCAGGCGTCGGCTCGGGACGGGGGGTCGCCTCGGAGCTGTGTGTGCGAGTAGACAGCTCTGCTCGGTGGCCCTCGGCTGTGCAGCGAGGACCCGCAACGATGTCCGCGGTCTTCTTTTCCTTTTTTCTTTTTTTGTAAACTTACAGGCGCACGGGACATGCCTATACAGCCACCTCAACAGATGCATGCCATATCTGATGATATGAGCTCAAGGACAACTCAATACACAGTCCCCGAGCGGAGAAAATCTCTGACCCCGTCAGGAATCCAAACGAGGCCCCTTACGCGTTAAAATGTCGTCGTCTTGCCGTAGCCGAAGCGGCATTAGCACGGTGTGGGACGGTGGATGTTGGCGATCGATGGAAGAGCCCACATGTCCTCTTGCTTCCGCGCTGTCTCACTGACTCCTCCATTTCTCACTCCTCATCTCTCTCTCACCTGTATACTCCTCGAATTATTTTCCCTCTCGGCGATGTTATTGGAGGACTAAATTTAAAATGCTGTCCAACGATTGCTCGTAGTTTTATGACCAGTTCTCTCCGTGCAGGGTGGATATTTCCTGTCTGGCGTGACCTCATGTGTGACTTGTAAATTGGCATCTTTTTCACGATTTCGCTGCCAAGCCTGTTCTCAACGTCGGTGGCACATTGTTTCCATGTTTTTCTGCAATCTTAAGTTTTTGTTAATGCAGTCACACAACACTTCTTTGAAACGACTCTCTCCGTGTCAGGCCTGGACAGTCTCATGTTCGTGCTTCGTCTTAGAAACTGCTGGCGTTCGTGATTCATAAGTAACGTCCTTCCTCTCCAAAAAAACATATTTTTATACAGGTCGACTTCTTTCGCAGTTCTTTAGTTTCACACGCCTCCTTGTGCCAGTGCCTGTGGGGTGCTGGAATTTTCGACACGTTCTTGCTTCCTAAGGCAGGTAAAAATGGCCTCTCTCAGCTGAAAGAATTCACGCACCTTAAGGTGTTCATTGTTATTGCTCCACCCATGGCCTGCAGGGGTCATTAGTTTTCTGTACACTTCTCATTCTCCACCAGATTCTTTGAAAGGTATCCATTCTTAAGCAAGGCGAGAGCGTTCGTCTGGCTTCCCTCTGTGTGGTTGCAGACTGGCTCCAGTGTCCGCGTCTCGGGAGCTCGCCACATGGGGTCCACCTCTCTTCTTGTTCTGGGTTGGTGGCACTGTAAGTTGGTGAAAGTGGCCCTGAGCGGAGGTATCAGGGTATACTTGGAAACGGCTGGGAGATAGGATAAGATTTCAGTTAGATTACATTAGGGTCAAGCAGAAATTCCGAAATCAGATATTGGATTGTAAGGCTTAGCCAGGAGCAGATCACAATTTAGTAATGATGAAGATTAGGCTGAACTTATGAGACTACTCAGAAAGAATCAGTGCAACAAAGAAGTGGGCTATGGAGATACTAAGGAATCTTTATTCCTTAGTATTTCCATAGCCCATATGCTTAAAGTTCTCTGAGGCTCAGGGACTGCGATAATGTACAGCTTAGTACGCAGTTCAGTTGAAGAGGAATGGACGTATATAGAAAGGGCAATCACGGAAGCTGGAAGGAAAAATATCGGTATAACAAAGGCAACTGCGAGGATACCATGAGTAACAGAAGAAATACTTCAGATGATCGACGAAAGAAGGAAGTAAAAAAAATAAAAAAACGGTAAGGGAATACAGATATACAGAAATACAAGGCACATAGGAATGAAATAAATAGGAAGTGGAGGAAAGCTAAGGCGAAATGGTTGCGTGAAAAATTTGAAGAGATTGAAAAAGGAATGATTGTCAGAAGAACTGGCTCAGCATATAGAAAATTCAAAACAACTTCGCTGAAATTAAAATCTAGGGCGGTAAGATTAAAGGTGCAATGGGAATTTCAATGATAAATACAGAGAAGAAAGCGGACAGATAGAAAGAGTACGTCGAAGACTGGCCTCTATGAAGGGGAGGACTTGCCTGATGATGTGGTAGAACACATTGGAGTCCATATGGGAGACATAGGGGATCGAGTTTAGTCGGAATTTGAAAGAGGTAAGGAAAACTTGAGATGAAATAAGGCAGAAGGGATAGATAACATTCCATCGGAATTTCTGAAATTATTGGGGAAGTGGCAACAAAATGACTCTTCACATTACTGTGTAGAATGTATGAGACTGGCCACATACCATCAGACATTCGGAAAAATATCATCGACACAATTTTGAAGACTGTAAGAGACGGGACCGATGACCTCAGCAGTTTGGTCTCATAGAAAGTTACGACCACTGCAAAAGCCGACAATAGCGAGAATTATCGCACAATTTGCTTAACAGCTCATGCACCTAAGTTGCTGACAAGAATAATATACGGAAGAATGAAAAGAAAACTGAGTATCTGTTAACTATGAGCATAGCTTCAGGAAACATAAAGGAGCCAGCAGCTCTAACGTTGTGCTTGATAATGGGAGCAACACTGAAGAAAAATCAACGCACTTCATAGAATTTGTCGACCTGGTCAGCGTAAAATGGTGCAAGATGTTCGAAATTCTAGGAAAAATGGGAGAAAGCTATAGACGGGCATATGCAATATGTCAAAGAGCGAAGAGGGAAGATCAAGAACGAAGTGTTCGGATAAAAAATGGTATAACACAGGAAAATAGTCTCTCGCCCCTACTGTTCAATCTATACGTGGAAGAAACAATGACGAAAATAAAAGAAAGGTTCAAGAGTGGAGTTAAAATTCAAGTTGAAAGGATATCAGTGATATCAGTATTACAGGTGATTCAAAAATATTTCTGTTTGCTGATGACACCAGCTTGGTAGTGAAGGATCTTGTGTGCAATATTGAAACATTATCAAATAATGTAGTTCATGAAATAAGTTCGTGGCTTGTGGAAAATAATTTGATGCTAAATCACAGTAAGACTCAGTTTTTACAGTTTCTAACTCACAATTCAACAAGAACTGATATTTTAATCAAACAGAATGGGCATGCTACAAGCGAGACGGAACAGTTCAAGTTCCTAGGCGTACAGATAGATAGTAAGCTGTTGTGGAAAGCCCATGTTCAGGATCTTGTTCAGAAACTAAATGCCGCTTTATTTACCATTAGAACAGTATCTGAAATAAGTGACATTTCAACACGAAAAGTAGTCTACTTCGCCTATTTTCATACGCTTATGTCATATGGTATTATTTTTTGGGGTAATTCTTCTGATTCAAAAAGGGTATTTTTGGCTCAAAAACGGGCTGTTCGAGCTATGTGTGGTGTAAGTTCGAAAACCTCTTGTCGACCCCTATTCAATAGCCTGGGAATTTTGACATTGCCCTCACATATATATTTTCTTTAATGTCGTTTGTTGTTAGCAATATTAGCTTATTCTCAAGAGTTAGCAGCTTTCAATCAGTTAATACTAGGCAGAAATTAAATCTGCATGTGGAATGCACTTCCTTGACTCTTGTGCAGAAAGGAGTGCAGTATTCTGCTGCATCCATTTTCAATAAGCTAGCACAAGAACTCAAAAATCTTAGCAGTTGCCCAAACGCTTTTAAGTCTAAACTGAAGAGTTTCCTCATGGCTCACTCCTTCTATTCTGTCGAGGAGCTCCTGGAAGAGCTAAGAAATTAAGCAAATTCCAGTGTTACATTCTTGATTTTCTTTATTTAAACTAACGACGTGTCAGCTGAATATGTTTCTTATATTTCATTTTATCTGTTTCTACAATCGTGTTATAATTTCATGTATTGACTCGTTCCATGACCATGGAGACTTCTCCTTAATGTGGTCCCACGGTACAATAAATAAATAAATATATAAAATAAATAAAAAAAGATTCGCTGATGACATTGGAGTCCTCAGTGAAAGTGAAGATTGGGACTCAGAGTAAATCAAAGAAAGACTAAAGTAATGAGAAGTAGCAGAAATGAGAAGAGAGGAACTTAACATCAGGATTGGTGATGAAGTAGATGAAATTAAGGAATCCTGCTATCTAGGCAGCAAAATAATCAATGACGGACGAGCAAGGAGGACATAAAACGTAGAATAGCATTGGCAAAAAGCGAGTTCTTGTCGAAGAGAAATCTGCTAGTTTCAAACATAGGTCTTAATTTGAGAAACAAATTTCTGAGAGTGTACGTTTGTAGCACGGCATTGTAAGGTAGTGAAACACGGACTGTGAGAAAATGTGAACAGAAAAGAATCGAAGCGTTCGAGATGTGGTGGGACAGAACAATGTTGAAAATTAGGTCGATTGATAAGGTAAGGAATGAGGAGGCTCTTTACAGAATTGGCGAGGAAAGGGATATATGGAAAATAAGGACAGGATGATAGGACATCAGGTAATATCCTCCATGGCACTAGAGGGAGCTGTAGAGTGTATAAAGGGTAGAGGAGGAAAGAGATTGGAATACATTCAGCAAACAATTGAGGACGTAGGGTGTAAATGATATTCTGAGATGAAAAGATTGGCACAAGAGAGTAATTTGTGGCAGACCGCATCAGACCAGCCAGGAAAAACATGACTTACACGTACCAGTTAGTATTGTTGAGTATATCACTTTTGTTTCCAAGTCTTTTAAATAACTTTTAGTGATTTCAAATGCTTAACAGATAATTATCTTCTTTTACGTTTTGATGCCTTTCCATATTACACGTGAAATTCAAAATTTTGTCCAGTTCCAGTTAAAATCAAAAGCGCATTCCTCGTATACTTACAGGAAAAATCCGCAAAATTATCAAAAAATAGATCAAACCGACTCTATTGGGCAAGAACAATACTGTAAAATCGATGTGTGAATGGTTTCTTTTGGACTTTGCTTTTATTCTTCTGACATTTACATGTCTCACAAATTTTTGAAACATTCTACAGCGCCACCTACTTCTCAATTTAAATTTTTCTAAGTCTTTTGTTATATATAAATAGATATTATCAAAGGTGGCGGTGACTGAGTGATGTACGCTAGTTCGGCTTGCAATTTATCTGAAATTTGGAGGCACTATGAATCAGTTAGACTATTCTGTATACTGGCGATTCGTACGACGGGTGACTAGTGTCACATTAACTGTTCATTCTCAGTATTTGTTACTTGGATTCGCTCTTAAAATTGAAAACCGACGATCAACGCTAACGACCAGACCAGTGAGGACTCTGTTATCGAGTCGACACTGTCAATTACGGCCGCATCGCACGGCCTTGCTGACGTCGCCGCACTCGTCAAGCTGAGGTTAGCGCCGAGCTGCAAGCACAGGAGACGCTCAGGCTTGTCCACGCCATCACTGATGCTGTCACTGCAGCAGTGACAGTCAGAGTACAGAAAACTTTGAAGACGAATGTGAGCGCGGTCCATTCTTTGAACAAATCGTTAAAAGAAGCTGAGGACAGGACACGAATGCTTTATCGAAAGGTCGAGATGTCTGACCAGACTGAACAATACCAGAGACACAATAAACATAGACTGTTTGGGATTCCAGAGAACACCAGAGAGAATACAGATAAATTAGTGATGAATCTTTCCCAGGAAAAGCTACGCCTGGAGGTGACAGTGAATGAAATTGACATAAGTCACATAGTGGGATTTAGTACATAGGGTGGCAGGTGCAAATCTGGCGCTGGACAGCATCTCGTCAATTACTCCGGTACTCATACTGAACAAATTGTGTTAACAGCGGTTACTAATAAAATCAACATTATGCCTTTCTCAGTTGACTGACTGTTTATGCCCACGTCCTGTTCTTAATTGATTACATGCGCAAACATTTCTATACATCTTTCTTGAATTCACAACGCCAGTTGCAGCTGGTGGCGAAAAATGGAACTAATGTTTTTTTCAGCGTGAATCGTTTCCATATTAACGCATTAACTGCCGTATGATAAGTATAGTCCACATTGGACCTCTGTGAGTAGCCGCCCTTTCATTATAAACACCAAATATTGTTATTGTAGACTATTGTTAGCCTACAATTAGCTATTGTGTTGTTTTGTTTCACATCATAGCTAAATCCTGTTTTTGTTCTATTGTTTCTTATTTCCTTCGTCGGTTACTACAAACCTTTCTGACCTTAGCCACAAAACCGCCCTTCTGCCTGTAGCTAATTGCCGTTTCCCTTTTCTGGAACTTAAACTGCCCTGTCCTAGTGCATTCCTTCTATTTCGTTCCCTCATCAGCGTTGACCCGAGGTAGGAAGTATCCATCAGCACTACCTTTGCATGTTCTGTATGTGAACGCTCCAATCTCTATTTCGAATCCGAAAATGCCCAATCTCTGCTAGTTCATCTCGACAAGTGCTGTCACATATTTCAAGCGATAGATATCCAGGTAATATATCTGTCACAGACCTGGCTGAAACCAAGTATTCTCACCATTTTGATAAATGTAGGCTACTTCTTTCTATGATACGAAAGATGTAACATACAAGGGGGTGGAATGGGGGGGGGGGGGTGTACATATGTTCTGATGCGTCACCTGCTGTGCTACATACATGGAACAACAGTGAAGTTCAACAAGTGGAATATATGTTCAATGAGATCAAGTTCTTTAACAGAAACTGTCTAATATGTTTTTTCTACAAACTTGCTAGATCAAATTCTTTAACAAAAACTATCTGATATGTCTTCTCTACAAACCTCCTAAAGTAAGCTGGATTTCCTGCTTCGAAACGTTATCTCATGTTTCCAATCAACATACGAGCATAAACACACATCAAAAAAGTTCTGCATCAGCTCGGTTCCGAGAGTTCCGCAACCTGTATAGAAAACTGGAATAGAGATCAACGTACGGATAATTTCCGCCTTTTTTATTGCTCATGGAAACCACATATTGCATGTTGTACCACCATACGGCGAGACCTTCAAAGGTGGTGGTCCAGATTGCTCTACACACAGGTACATCTAATATCCAGTAGCACGTCCTCTTGCATTGATGCATGCCTGTATTTGTTATGGCATACTATCCACAAGTTCATCAAGACACTGTTGATCCCGAATGTACCACGCCTCAACGGTGATTCGGAGTAGATCCCTCAGAGTGGTTGGTGGGTCACGTCGTCCATAAGCAACCATTTTCAACCTATTCCAGGCATGTTCAATAGGGCTCATGTCTGGAGAATATGCTGGCCACTCTTGTCGAGTGATGTCGTTATCCTGAAGCAAGTCATTCACAATATGTGCACGATGGAGGCGCAAATTGTCGTCCATGAAGACGGATGCCTCGCCAATTTTTTGCCGACATGGTTGCACTGTCTGTCGAAGGATGGCATTCAAGTATCGTACAGCCATTACGGCGCCTTCCACGACGACCAGCGGCGTACATCGGCCCCACATAATGCCACCCCAAAACAGCAAGGAACCTCCACCTTGCTGCACTCGCTGGACAGTGTGTCTAAGGCGTTCAGCCTGACTGGGTTGCCTCCAAACACGTCTCAGACGATTGTCTGGTTGAAGGCATATGTGACACTCATCAGTAAAGAGAACTTGATGCCAATTCTGAGCAGTCCATTCGGCATGTTGTTGGGCCCAACTGTATCGCTCTGCATGGTGTCGTGGTTGCAAAGATGGACCTCGCCATAGACGTTGGGGTGAAGTTGCGCATCACGCAGCCTATTCCGCACTGTTTGAGTTGTAACACGACGTCCTAAGGCTGCACAAAAAATTATACAACATGGTGGCGTTGCTGTCAGGGTTCCTCCTAGCCATAATCCGTAGATAACGATCAACCACTGCAGTAGTAGCACTTGGGCGGGCTGAGCGAGGTATGTCATCGACAGTTCCTGTCTCTCTGTATCTCCTCCACGTCTGAACAACATCGCTTTGGTTCACTCCGAGACGCCCGGACACTTCCGTTGTTGACAGCCCATCCTGGCACAAAGTAACAATGAGGAAGCGACCGAACCGCGGTATTGACCGTCTAGGCATGGTTGAACTACAACACGAGCCGTTTAGCTCCTTCCTGGTGGAATGACTGAAATTAATCGGCTGTCAGACCCCATTTGTCTAATAGGCGCTGTTCGTGCATGGTTGTTTACATCTTTGGGCGGGTTTAGTGACATCTCTGAACAGCCAAAGGAACTGTGTCTGTGGTACAATATCCACAGTCAACGTCTATCTTCAGCAGTTCTGGGAACCGGCATGATGTAAATTTTTTTTTATGTTTGTAATTGTAGTTGGTGATGTTAACAGAAATTTTCTGTACAATATCCCATCCACTGGGAAATTTAATGGGTTGCTTTCTTCTTCAAATATAACGAGCCTACCCATCGCACGACCAGTACTCACACTCTCACAAATATATTTGCAACGTAATTCTCGAACAGAGTAAGTCATAATTCTCAAATAAACGCACCTGGCATGTCTGCCCACGGCATAATTTTCGTGACGTACGCTCTAGAATGTCCCGGAAAGAAACCACTACTGATTACATGCCTATACTTCAGCCGCATGAAATTACCTGCTCTTGCAACTGAAGTGCAGCAAATAGTTTAGGGGAAGACTTTTGCTCTCTTCTCGGATGTAAACGAAAAACTTCATGGATGTACTGACAAACTTACCAACTTTATAACAGATATTCTCCCCTAAAAACCGGAAAAGTAAGAAGAAAACTGGCACCTTGGCTAACAGATGAAATAAAACACCTCATGAAGCTCAGTGACGCTGCACATAGGGATAGAAACTATGCCCGACAACTGAAAATCATATTGCTTACAAGCAGAAGCAAAACAGTCAGTCAAGCTATGAGAAATCCTAAATTCAGACATGTCCCATACATTAACTGACAATAGACGTGGACCAATTGTCCAATGGAAAAACCAGCATGGTCTTGGTATGATAAAGTGGAAGCTGCAGCTTATCCCAGAATCACAGCCGAAGAACCGAACCGATACTTCACATAACCTAGAACCACAACAAAACTGCAAATGAAACGGAGACTCGTGGATTTCTTTATGGAGATAGATGACTGTAGCCATGAAAAATTCTATGAAAAGCATGCCATTTGCAACACCACCAAAGAAGCTATAATTCGTATCAAATCAACATCTACTGTAGACAATGGCATCACAGTCCAAATGATGAAGCTTATTATTGGCTCACCTCTTCCCACTGTAACAAATATCTTCAACCACTATGAACCGTCCCATGAGAATCGATAGTTCACACTACGGTCATTGCGTCCATAGATGTTATGTTAGCGAGCTTCCACCGCCAGGAGGTGTGTGGGCTCCTGATGAGGCCTCTTAATGGCCTGCCACGCAGTGCATGGGGTCAGTTGCTGATAGGACTGAGTGGAGAAAGCGAGTGTCTGGGATTGCTCGGTGTCGTTCTACTGCTCTGATGTCTAGGGCTCACTGTCGGCAGAGGGCGAGCCTGATGGTCGGATGCGACGAGAGGACATCACTGAGTTGGGCAACATGGGGCCGATCAAAGACAATCAGTCACCTTTCTGAGCAACTGATGTGTGAAGTCGCCATCTGGTTAGTGGTCACACTGCCAGAGCCCGCTCTGTAGCGTGGCCAAAATGTTGGAATCAACTGCCTTTACCCAGACAGGCGTCTGCTGGAGATCGTGTGGGTAGTAGACGGTGGAGGAAGAGGCCATCCCCCATGATGGGACAACTGCCACCAACACATCTTAGCTCAATAGGATTATATTGAGTGAGCGCGTTTCAAACTGACAAATTGGTAATTATGGTTCCTAGTGTACTTTCACACAGAATTCATTGTGTCCCACTTTCCGTCATGTACTCTGGCACTTGATTAAAGATAATTGGCGGGCTAGCTCGTGCACCGGTCTCCCTCCTGTGGCATCACATATTGACGCCATTGCGAGGGCAAGTTTCAAGCTGACACTGATAGTGGTCGTGCTGGATCCGGTGGACTCAATCGTGGACGCCTACTAAGTCGTGCACGCCCACTAAGTCACGCTTCCAGCAACTGTGTACCATGAGCGCCCTCTTCTGCTGGTGGCAGCTGCTCGTCCTACTCGTGCACAGAGCCACTTCACTATGCAGACACCGTCTAGTCGCAGCTCCAACCATATCATTCGTGTTTAGTTTAGAGAGACTCTTCCATCAAATGATTCAAATGGCTCTGAGCACTATGGGGCTTAACTTCTGAGGTCATCAATCCCCTAGAACTTAGAACTACTTAAACCTAACTAACCTAAGGACACCACACACATCCATGCCCGAGGCAGGATTCGAACCTGCGACCAGAGAGGTCGCGCGGTTCCAGACTGTAGCGCCTAGAACCGCTCGGTCACCTCGGCCGGCAGACTCTTCCATGTTGACGTGTGAAAGTTGGTTCTGTTTGTTGCTGCTTTATTTGTTATGGATGACAAATTGGTGATATTGGTTGCTAGTGTACTGTCACATAGATTTCATTGTGCCCCATTTCTTGTGTGCTCTGGCACATGATTGGAGAAATAAAAATTTTGTAGGTTTTCTGTTTGTTCTGTTAACTTGTTCGCTAATCATATCTGTTACTGTCCAGCTTTCCTACGATGACAGTTGCCGCACCACTCTGTAGCCCAACTCTCCTTACTGATGTGCATGGAGTCGTACATCCCCGCCTCCTCCTGGGTTTATATTATATCCAGTGGCTTAGTCACTGAATTTTTTAGCCGGCCAGTGCGGCCGAGCGGTTCTAGGCTCTTCAGTATGGAACCGCGCGACCGCTACGGTCGCAGGTTCGAATCTTGCCTCGGGCGTGGATGTGTGTGACGCCCTTAGGTTTAAGTAGTTCTAATTTCTAGGGGACTGATGACCTTAGCAGTTAAGTCCAATAGTGCTCAGAGCCATTTGAACCATTTGAACTGAATTTTGTATTGTTCTCTTTTTAGTTACGTCCTTTGGAGATTTTTTATGTGTGTCACTGATTGCAAATCAGCCAGTGGGCATATGCTATGCTGGATGATGTTCGGCTTTGCTAATGAGGAAAAGTTACTTCGTTTAGAGGCTTTACCTGCATAGCAATTGTGATTTTTTCGGTGGTTGGTTGCTACCAAGCATAAATTCTGCAGGGGTTGTTATCTCTTCTTAGGTCTTACTGTTTTAGTCTGCAAAGAATGTAACCTGGGCTTTAAATTATTCTAATTTCATTTATTGTTATTTACCTAGTGTTTGAGTTGTTTAATTCACATTGCTTTGGAGTAATTAACTTGTGCTTTAACTGCTTTTATCGCATTATTCCTAAGTTTTTTCTTTACAAAATTTAATTTATTGAGGTTTGTTCTTTAAGATACCTTAGTATATATTTTAGAAGTATCCGGTGTTGGCGTTATCTGTTCAGCACATACTGCATTACGTCCAGACTACTGGGCGATGTCCAGGTTTGATCCCTGCTCCCAGAGTTGCTATCCACTGTCAGCCTCATGGACGATATCTTGATCGTTTTCTATCTATTGTTGTGTTATTGAACTTTTGATTTTATTGTTAACGTCACATTGAAGAACAATAAATTGTTTTCCCATGGTGAATGATGCTCAGTTTTCCTGGTTGAGTCCTTCCCTCCCCAGCCACCGCAGGCTGGTTGCATTTCATCTGGTAGCAGAGAGTAGTTACCTCGGAAGCTGGGCTAAGATGTTAATCAACTGAACATCATTCACTGTAAACATCCTTTTTAATTTCAGGGAATTGTTGCTTTAAATTTTTATTTGGAGTCAGATTGTAGTTTTTTGACGCCTTTGCAGTTGTTTGGTGGTGCCATGGAAGTGGAGTGTTCGATGTCAACAGTTTTAAAAAGGATCAGTTGCAATAAGAGCTGAGAATACAGGGGCAGTCTGAAGCAGGGAGCATTGTGGACCTGTGTACACAGCTATGCAGAGTGATGGTGCATCCGTTGGGGGTAAGTGCATACCAGATTGGTGAGGTGTGTACCGCCCTCAGCGAATGAGCTGCTTTTCTTTGGAACATCGAGCGAAACATTACCTTTTTATAAGACAGCAATCTTTCGCAAGTCCACGCTAATGGAGTGCAAGCCCAGATTACACACTGGTTGCACAATATTAAGGATCTAGGTTGAATTATTAGTGATCTCCAGCAGAAGTCAGTTGTTAAATGTTTAGAGGGTAAGATCTTGCGAGTAGAAATGAAATTAAGTAAGTTCTAGTGGGGTAGAAATTCCGGCTTGTCTGAGGAAGAATATCCTGAGTTAGTGGAGGATGTGGCTGGTTCTCCCAGCGGTAGGTGGACGAGTGTCGCTAGTGGTATGGTAGGTCATTCCTCGAAGTTGCCAAACCCTATGTAGCTGTGTTTCGCCGTGTTGATATTCTGTCTACAGGTAATATTCAATACCTGGTCAATTTTTGTGGTTCTCGCTCATCCTGGAAAGGCAGATGGATGTACTTAAGGTTTCCTGGGCAGTAATTTTTCAACCATTTTGTCTCTTGTGTGCCAAACCCTATGTAGCTGTGTTTCGCCGTGTTGATATTCTGTCTACAGGTAATATTCAATACCTGGTCAATTTTTGTGGTTCTCGCTCATCCTGGAAAGGCAGATGGATGTACTTAAGGTTTCCTGGGCAGTAATTTTTCAACCATTTTGTCTCTTGTGTCGTGGTTCCTTAACTGAGATGGGTAGTGGTGTGTTAGCTGATCGATGTTAATTACGCGATTTGCACGTGAGAATTTTAAGAAAAAAATTGTCAGTTGTAGCAATGAGCGATTCTGTTAATCAATTGTTTTTTCGTGTTCATTGGAAAGGGGAGATTTCAGACGAATATGTAAGTGAGATACGTATGCCGGCTGTAGCCTTTAATGTTCAGCTGCCGGAATCTGAAGCGATTACTAACATTTAACAAGGAATAAAACCAGAGGACCGTTCACGCATTCTGTTCGCAGAAAGACCGGTTATTTACGGTGATTTGGGCCGTTTGATTGCCGGTGTTGAAAAGTTAGGCAGGTCAGTCTCAGATGCGAACGGCTGGAAGTCGCCGCTCCATAAAGGGAAAGCGTTCCAGATAGAATCTTAAGGTGAAAATTGAGTGTTGTCATCGTTGTGGCTTGCCGGGACATTTTCCTCGCCAATGCCGCGCTTAACAGGGGAAGTGTGGAAGCAGCTGACGCCATTAGAAAGTAGGAGGCAACTTTTCGTGCATCTTACCCAGCACTTGTAATAAGGTCAGGGCAGCTGCCAGTAACTAGCTTCCCTTTGTGTGTTCCGCGACTGACCATAATCCGTTCTGCACCTTGCCAGACTGGGGGAGCAGTGTTTTTTTACAAAATTTTGATAGGTACTTACGGCACCAGGGCTGGCCGCTGTGGCCGAGCGGTTCTAGGCGCTTCAGCCTGGAACCACGCTGCTGCTGCAGTCGCAGGTTCGAATTCTGCTTCGGGCATGGATGTGTGTGATGTCCTTGGGTTAGTTAGGTTTAAGTAGTTCTCAGTCTAGGGGACTGATGACCTCAGATATTAAGTCCCATAGTGCTTAGAGCCATTTGAACCATTTTCTTAAGGCACAAGGAGGTGTGTAAATTTCCTAGTATGTGTACTGTTTCAAAGGCTTTCAGCATTGTTTATAGTCAACTGTTGACTTTATTTCTTACATTGAGTGTTAATTGTTGAACTGGTGATTTCTCCTAGCCCCTAAACCGTATCATAACCAAGTATCTGCGTGGTAATTTACTGTTGGCCTGTGATTTTACAGACAACCGGTTTGGCTTCGGATTACATGGGTGGCAGTTTGGAATTCCGTCCGTTACAAAAATTAATGTTCCTTGGACATTAGGTCACCTGCCTTTCCATAAGCCCCGCCCATCTTGTTAGTGGTTGAGGGGAATGGGTCTGGCTACAGGCCAGTAGTAGATTACCCTGCCGTAAATAATTAAGTATTTTTGAATCAGTTTCTCTACCTAACTTGCATAGCTGTTTTACATGGCTTACTGTGGTGTGGTATTTGGCTGTGCTCGACTTCAAGCAGGCCTATTATTAGATCCCTCTAGCAGAAAAGTCAAAGCCACGGCGTTTTCTACCGACTGGAATTTATGCGAGTCATATAGAGCGCCTTTTGGGTTGTCGACCAGAGCCGTTGTTTTGCCTAGGCTTCTGTATTCAGTTTTGGGAGACGTTAATTTCAACTTTTTCTATAGAGATTTATAGCAAGTCTTTTCCGAACGCCTCTAACATCTGCGGCAAATCCTGATGAAGTTGTTAGAGGTGGGACTCACTTTCATACCTTCCAAGGTTAATTTGGCTTGTAAGGAGACTTCCTTCTTAGGCCATCTGGTTTCTGCCACTGACGTCAAAGTTAATCATTCATGTACCTGGGTTATCCATAATTTCCGACCACCTAGGACCAAGAAGGACATAGCCCATTATGTGAACAAGATCAAATTCTTCAGAGAGTTCGCCCCAAGTCTGCGGAGCTTGCTGCTCCTTTAAACCAGTTGTGCGAGAAGTGCCAGCCATTTAGGTGGACCAACAGGCAACAAGCGACTTTTGATGCCTTGAAGTCTGCATTAAGTAACGCCGCATCTTGGGGATCCAGATTTTCTTGCCCAAATGGTAAATTGGGCATTCTGCTCCTGAATTGATTCAAAGAGCCAGATCTTTCTGAAGAGTGGGTAATCGATGATTTGGAAAAAATGTATGGTAGCTCATCAGTTTTCAACATGCGTTTTTGGTGACTGTAATGAGCGGGAAGAAAATTCTGCACTAGGCTGCTGCAATGGCGTCCCATGTCACATCCTTAAGAAAACGTTTCCAAAGCTAAAAAAATGTGTTATAGACCATGTGCACATGGGATTTGCTAACCTTATTAGTACATGACGCTTTTCTCATCTATTAAAACAATAAAGAAAGCTCCGTTTTTTTCCAATTCATTGGCTGTCAAGCAGTATCTGTTCAACCTAATAAATAATAATGCTAATTATGACGATATGAAAGTAAGCACAACACAACACCCAGTCTGTGAGTGGAAAAATAGATTTCTACTTTGCTGTGAATTGAACCTGGGAACCTTCACTTCGCAATCCGGCGCACTGACCATGCAGCTACTGAGGCAAACGAAAGTTGATACATTAATGCAGAAAACACTTCTAGCATGTTTCATTCTTGATTTCTAAAGAATATATCAAATTTCAAAAGCTCAATAAATGTTTCCTTGCATTTGAGCGAGTTGTAACTTCTTATCCTTTGACTTAGCATCGCACTCGTAATGTGTTGCCAGCGATCATAAAAGCTGCGGCTTTTGGCCATGGTTGGAGCGTGTCGCAAAGCGACCCAGGCGTCACTCCCCTTCCAATACCTCAGCGCTCCCTACCATTCTCACAGACCGTGCAGTAGGCTGTCTCACTAGCTCACTGCTCCGCACCACTCTCAGGGATCAGATTGCAAGGCAGCTCACTAGCTCATTGCTTCCCACTACTCTTAAGGATCAGATTGCAAACTAGCTCACTGCTCCCCACCAAGGCAGTTAGCTCTCGCGGAAGAAATCGCATGGAGCAGACCCCATGGCGACTTGTGGCGTCACTTTGTTCTCTCGGTCTTGGCACAGTGAAGCAACTTGCAACTCGCTTTCGTGATTGAGCACATTTCCATCTGAGTTCAGCTCTTAAGTCTTTGTATCCTTATTTGATCTGATCTGTTCTAGTCATCATCTTCTTATGTTGTTTCTCTTCTGTTTTCTTGCTATGTGAGTTCTTGTTAGGTGTACTATTATGTCTTCTTCCATGTCTGTTGCACTTATAGTTACTGTTTTTGGAGAGTCGGTTGCATTTATGCACCTTTTAATTACTTTGGGTGGATAGCATACTGAGTAATGGTTATTTTAACATACATGATAGTCCATGTACACAGGTTGTGTCAGGAGGAATGGCCAATATTCAGCGATATGACAGGAACGATCTTTTGAAGCAAAAAACTAAATGTGGACAAATGCTTTATTCCAAATAGTTTCTGAGACGAAACATATTTAAAGATACTTTTGTGTGTTTTTCTTGAATAACACGAAATCCACTGCATCTAGCGAAAACTTACCGAAGTACAAAATCAAACTATATTAAATTTCCTTTAAAAGGGTCCCATTCATTTTTTCTTAAGGACTTTTAAGTTGTCTGAAGAGGGCGAGAGAATAAGGAAGTTCTCGCGCAATGTGGTGTAGGTAAGTCAGTTTGAGGCAGTTTCTCGACTTGATAGAACACATGTTCTGTATCAAATTATTCGTCTCTAATTCGTCTACAGCACTATGGTACATTGTAAACAATGACAATGTATTGAATAATAAAGAAAATAATTAACAATGTACCCTAAATATATTCTACCCTTAAAACATTCAGAAGTCTGCATATGTCCCATGAAGTTTTTTGTTTCAAATGATTGCTCCTGTCATATCCGTGAATATTGACCATTCATCCTGGGACAACCTGTATATTATGTTTAATTTTTTATTCATTAGCCGGCCGGGGTGGTCGAGCGGTTCTAGGCGCTACAGTCTGGAACCGCGCGACCGCTATGGGCGCAGGTTCGAATCCTGCCTCGGGAATGGATGTGTGTGACGTCCTTAGGTTAGTTAGGTTTAAGTAGTTCCAAGTTCTAGGGGACTGATGACCTCAGCAGTTGTGTCCCATAGTGCTCAGAGCCATTTGAACCATTTTGAATTTTATTTATTCGTTTAACCTCAACTGATTAATGCACTCAGGAGTCCTCTTACATCAGACGAGAGTTTTATATGTAATTGAAAATCTGATTAAAATCAAGTTACTTAAAAATCATAATATTTGTAATATTATGTGTCTTCTCCTTCTCTCTGCATGTAGTAGGCATTCGCCTGTTACACCCTCTTCTCTGAAATGGTTGATTTTCCTCGGGCTTCCTCTGCTCACTGTGTAATAATAATCACCAATTTTGGTAATGTGCCATCTTCCATTCTCTTGACATAATCCTTCCGTATGTTTCTATATTCTTTAATCTGCTCATTTATGTCTTCACTCTCAGTTCTTTTCTGATGTCTACATTCA
The DNA here is from genome assembly GCF_021461385.2 of Schistocerca piceifrons. NCBI lineage: Eukaryota > Metazoa > Arthropoda > Insecta > Orthoptera > Acrididae > Schistocerca > Schistocerca piceifrons. Next base: position 430,448,156 of record NC_060142.1, read on the forward strand.
CTCTCCCCTCAGACAGAATGTACCCAGCTGCTCTTCTTAGGAATTAGATCTCTAGTGCTTATATTCTGATGGGAACGAGTGTTTCTACTTTTTGGTCCAGGAAAAAGCTTCTTGGTCTAGGGAGCAGCTGGTATTATGTGCAGTAGTGGATCAAAAGTAAGCTTGCGACGCCGTCCTTTAAAGTAAATGCTGAGCTGAAGGATTTTTCGACAGCGTTGTCAGCTCAAGAAAAAATTTTTCGCATCACCGTCATTTACCTCTGCGAAATAATCAATAAGTCTATGTTTCGTTTACTGTTCAACGAAGGTTATCGCTAAAGTCAAGTACTGGTTTAGTTCCTTGGTTGGAACAATGGGATCGGCGGCAGCTTCTACTTTACCTACTCTACTCCAGATCACATAAGCTTTTCCTTAGAGCATCTGGTCTTTATGTTTTAGATCAATGTATTGGCATGTCTTAAAGTTAGATTGATTCTGTTTGCTTTCTGCATTTAAACAATTTTATTTTCAAGGGTAAGAGGTCGTCTGTGAGTCCGATGAGGTACGAATTTCTTTTTGCTTGTGTATTTAGTGACAAATATATGCATGAGGGAGTCTCACTATAGGCTGCATTATGGGTAGGTGCAAGCTGAAATATTGTAGCATTTGAAGAAGGAACTACACACTTGAATTTAACAGTGAAGGGAAAGAATATTTATGTTAGTGTTCCTAGCATTATCTGTGTGATACTAAGTCGAATCGAATTTTGAAAAATCAGTTTTGAAACAGGCTATCCCACCTGCTTTGGAAGGTCTGTAGAGGACGCACTTTAGGCAATTTTTTAAGGGATTTGATATTTACGAACATATATTTCTCTTGTTTGTCTTCATTAGTACTGGATGTGAGTAGCATGGTCGGTAATAAGTCGAAGTGTTTGTATGTCACTACTCCACCTCCTAATCTGTTACTTCTGTGATGTCTTAGGACAGTGGAGTCTATATTTAGCGAACTGGAGAACACGCTTGGTTTGAACCAGGTGTCCAAGTTCGGCAGAAGAAAGACATGGATGTCGATATTCTGAAATATATGATGGAGTTCGTCGAAATCAGTTGAAAGTGATGACCAACTACGTTCTACAATAGCAATACAAACACGCTGGTAGGAATAGTGATTGCATGAGCAGACAAGTTCGTAGTTCCTAAGGCAACGACTTTATAAATCATTTGTAGTGCCTTTTTCCAGCCTTTATCCGCACCATTATCCTGTCATCTCTTGTTCACACCCTATGTAGCCCAAATTCGGATATCAGCTCTGGGTTTCGCAGATCACAACTTCCTACATCTTACTCTATAGCTTCTGATTATAGAATTTTCTGAATGTGTATTTGTTCTCACTTTAAGCTTTTACAATGTAAAATGGCTATGTTAAAAGCAAATGTTTTAATTTTAGCGGTGTACTTTCAGTGCTGCACAACAATATGATATCCACATTGCCTTCCCCTTGAAGAATTACAAGCGATGTTTGGTACCGTTTTAGCAAAATGGAAGAAAAAGGAAAATGCCGCTACTGTTAACAGATAATTGTCATCGCTTCCGGCTCATCATCAAATCTGAAGAGACATATAAAATCGAAGCATCCTACAGTGCGCCTGGAACAGTGTGAGCCAGGAAGTCGATCAAAATCGCCATCAATCGATGCAGAAATTCGAGAAATAATTTCTCGTAAACTATCCTCACCAATGTCAGCTTCCACCTCGGATGAAGGTATCCTCTCAAAGAGGCAAATTCAGTCTCAAGCACTATCCAGCCCGCTATTGTCGTCAGGTTCTGAACCAAGTCCTGATTTATTTCCTTTGTGGTGCCCTCACTCTCAACTGCTTTTCATTTGCAATAGTCAATAAGTAATTTTTTAATTACTATAAAGCCGTTCACATTAATATGTGGCATTAGATGTACAGCTTTTAAAAATGATTTGCAGTAAAAATTAAAAAGTTTTCGGCCACCGAAATGGCTGTCTGCCGTTCGTCTGATGCATGGACGAGTGTAAATAACATTAGTTTGGGAAGAGTGAACAAAGTCATACCTTTCAGAGTGCTCATAGTTCGAAGACAGACAGATTGCAGAAAACATCTTAAATTGGGTAAAGTCTGTTATCCCAAATACAATATCAATTTTAAAATCACCTCCATAATAACAGGAAACGTGTCAGATACGAAATTAAATGCCATACTTTCAAAACTTCCACATGTCTCATACTTTGCATATTCTTTAAACCCCACTGCACTGCATGCAATTCAGAAGTCCATACAGAAAACGGTTGATGAGTTCAAATTAATTGCCATGTTGCTTGATGAGAAACCCTTTGCTTTAAGCAAACTTGCTGAAATGCAAGAAAGTTTAAAAAAAGACCAACTGAAATTGAAACAAGATGTCCCAGCCAGGTGGAACTACTTATGAAATGTTGAAAAGATTTACTTTAAATGAAGATCCCATAATTTCTTACCTTACTATTTTAGGTGGAAAATCGAATTTAAAAGATACAGACTGGGAGATAATGCAACAGGATTTACAGATTTTGAAAGTTTTGATGAGGTAACCGAAGAGATGCCTTCATGGAAAAGTCTCAGTTTCAATAATAAAAATCTTTCCAAAATTAATGGAATAGAAAATAAAACCTTTTAAGGGCAAAAATAAAGAATATCCTCAAGAAACATAGTTACTTACAGGGTTATCAGAGTGGTTTGGTGTTCTCTCCAGCAACGAAATGATTAGTCAGGCAACATAACTGGACCCCGGACTCAGAGGGCAAGGATTTTCAGATGACAAAATATTTCAAGACTGCTACGTGAAGGCTGTTGCAGAAATGAAAGCGTTGGTTGTTCAATAAGAAGAAGCAGAGCTCATATCTCAACCAGTTACCACCATAACACATGAGACTTCTTCAGTCTGGAAACTATTAGTCAACTTCTGGCAAGTGACAAACCGGAAAATGCAGCAACTGTCGAATTGGACAAATATTTAGTGGAGGGGTATTTGCCTAGAAACAGCGATCCCTAAAACTGGTGGGAAACAAAAAAATTGCTGTGGTCGGTGCCTAAAGCTCTAAAAGTATTATGTATTTCAGCAATATCAGTGAACTGTGAACGAATATTTTCAAAAGCAAGACAAATATGCACTGAGAAGAGAAAGATACTCACATCGACTAAAATGTGTCAAATTTTGTTCATAAATGATAATACTGATTAATTTTTCTTTTATGTGAACGTATGCCTTAATACTGACTGTTAATGATGATTGCAGGTACACTTCAGTTGCAGTTGTTATAATTCTTGTATTGTGTTTTTTTCCAATAAAAGTATCAAAATATAACACTAATTAGTCTTCATTTTTAAAATTTTTTCACTTGATAAAAAGTACTTAGGATTTTGTTGTAATATTTATAACTTTTACAGTAGACGAAATTTAAAACTTTTGTATCTGAAAATTACTAGGGGCGTAACAAAAAATTATTGCTCCTCTTCAAATGTTCTTTCAAAATAGGACCACATCAGACAAAAATACAGGTTTAGTGACCTGAATTAAAAAGGCGCTGTACCTTCCTTTTACTTATTTTTGTGGGTGAATAGTGAGTGGTGATTCATGAAAATGAACTAGTTCATTCCAGCGACTGAACAGCTCTGATACAATCTCTGAAATTGGTCCCTCCAACTTTAGTGTTGAACCATGTTGCTGCATGAGAAGGACGGTGACTGTTGCTCAGTGGCATACACATCGAGCTCCTTGACTCTGGCAGAAGCTAAGTATTCTATTTTCGAATTAGAGCCCCCTGTTATTCTCATTTGGCTCGAGAAGTTTAACTTTTATCTAGAACATCGTGATTTTATGCTCGAAAACGACAATCAGGCCCTTAGTTGAGTATTAACTTGTTCTCCCAAAACTGGTCGTATTGCTCACTGAGTGGTGCGAATGTCGGCAGTCCGCTTTTCCCTAAGGCACATTGGGGGTCACGAAAATTTTGTTGCCGGCACTCTTAGGATAATGTCGATGAGGAGGGTGAAGAACATGTACACTCTGGAGAGTTGGAGGAGGTTTGTGGTGTGTTTGCTGTGTTGACTGAAATACGCTTTCTGTTCAGTGATTTGCATGAGTGGCTAGAGCAAGAGCCTGATTTAGACCCTATTGAATGGAGAGCTGTAGCAGGGGAAGAAGTTCTGACATACGCATTACAAAAGGGATTGTTATGTTATTGCAGATGGGGGGGATGGAAGCTTGAAGATTTGTCTCCCTCAAGACTTGGTTTCAGCTGTATGTTATTACTACGATGAGTCTGCAGTAGGGGGCCCTCAGAGGTTACTAGCCAAGTGTCAGACTTGCAGTATTGTCAGAGCAATTCCTAACAGCTGTAGGGGCTTCTTCAATCCACCTATCCTAAAGGTATTGTGCACAGGCTATTCATTAAATACAATGGACCACTGCTTTGAATGCAAGGTGGGCATGAGGATGTTTTTGTGGCTGTGCATGTCTTTTCACGTTTTATTTGGTTCATGTCCAGTGGTAGGGTAATGGCAGTAGACAATATTAGTCGTTTAGCTAGAATTTTTTCCTTCGTTGAGCCTCCCAATGTGCTACTTAGCGATAACAGTTCTGTGTTCTTATTTCAGGAGTTCTATAAATTCCGCTTTCAGCATGGCATCACTCATACCAACACCACGCCTTATTATCCTCAGCCATCCTTCGCTGCGTGGGTTAACTATAACTTAAAGGTTGTGCTGATTATTTTTCATGCTGGCGTCCAGACTAAATGGAACTGCTCTTAACTTTGTTAAACTTACCAGCCGACACTACCAACCAATAGGGCCATCAGACAGCTCCAGCTGCCCTAATGTCTTCCTAATCTGTATATCTGCCATTCTAATGTCTGGTTTATCAATGATTTATTACCAGAAAAGCTGACTATGGAGACTATCCAGCGCAAGAGGTAAGTTGAATTTAGAGCACGTTCACTACAGAGAAGCAGTGCGATACAACAGAGGTCGGCGTCCAGGAAATTTTAAAGCTGGGGACTTGGTATTCATTAAAGATGTCAGTGCTCATCCTCAAATTTATATAAAAAAAAAACTGTCGCATAAAGTATCCACCCAGCTTGCAGGGGGCTATCACATACGTGAGATGCTGCCCCTGCCACTCTTCTGTTAGAAAATCCTTCTACTGGGCAGAACTAATTACTGAGATTATTTCTTTAAGATAACTGTGTATGTGATTTAGAACCAGTCCTGTGAATTAGAAAAAAATGTTAACAGATTGTTGTGCAATGTACAGGTTTCAGTCCTGTTCCCGGGCATCACCAGTTATCAGTCTCACAGCTGATAGCCTGATCATTGTGTATCTGCTACTATATTATTGACTTATCTAGTCCCTATATGCAACCCTTGGGGAAAATACATGTGATTGAAAGTGTGAAAGGCAGCCAGATATTCCAAAATTTGAAACAAAGTCAATTATTTCCTTTAATATTTGTCCATATGAAATTTTTTTTATTGTAGATCCACTTAAACATACAAAAACAAACAAGCAAAACATGTTAATCTTCTTTTAATTCGAGATATGAATAACAATTTTCGTATTGTTGGATAAAAGATTTATCTTGATTAATTAGCTCACAAAAAACTAATCATCATGGAAATATTTTATCCTTGTTACAGATGTTTAAGACGTTTAGATAATCATGGAAATGATTGTAAGGAACAAAAAAAATGAAAATATAAATGTGCCTATGAAAGGTGAGTGAATTAAATTTAAAAATTATATTAATTTGTTATGAGTACCTTTTGCAATTTACACTGATTTCGAATGTCTTTTAAAATATGTTGACACTTGTCAACCAAACCCTAAAAGATCTTATATTAACAAATACCGAAATCATAAATCATTTTCATTTGGTTATTATATCAAATATTCTGATGGTGATTATAAACTACACATAATGTATACTGGTAAAGATTCAGTGGAAAAATTCGTTGAAATATTAAAACAAGAAGCTACAGATATTAATGAAAACATATGAACGAAATGTACCAATAATGACTAAAGAAGATAAAATAATTTTTAAAGATTCAAAAACATGTTTTATTTGTGAAGAAAATTTTTTAAAGGAGAAAAAATAGTAAGAGTGTTGCAATTTAACACGAAAACACCAAGTAACTGCTCATGAAGATTGTAATCTTAATTGCAAAAATCCTTATTTTGTCCCAGTTTGGACTCATAATTTAACAAATTACAATGTTCATTTGCTTATTAAAGAATTATGAGTGATAATCACAGTATTAACCCTATTCCCGATAATGAACAAAAATATATTTCTTTTAGTAAAATACTTGAAAATGGATTAACATTAAGATTTTAAGATAAATTTAAATTTATGGCTAGTGATGTTTATAAACTGCCTTTTAATCTTAAAAAGAAACAATTTAAAGAAATGCGAAATTATTTCAAAGAAGATAAATTCTATTTAATAATTATAAGTGCTTTTTCCTGACAATTAGATGGATTCAAAAGAAAAATCAAAAGAAACTAAACTACCTAAAAAGACGTACATTAATAGGTACAATATATCTGACAAAGACCATAATCATGCAAAACTGATTTGGATAAAATTCCATATTAAAAATATATTTGGAACAATAAAAAAGATTATATAATAAATATCATGTTTTAACATTAGCAGATGTTTCAAAAGTTTTTGGAGGTAACTGTACTTAATCTTGTATCATATACTATATATATACTAATCTTATATTATATACTAAATCTTACGTTGGTAGTTTACTGTTACAGGTCTATCTTGTAATGTTAAAAATGGTGAATGCTGAGTTAGATTTATTGAATAATTATGACACTATTTTATCTACCAAAAAGGAAAATCGAGGAGGAATATCTCAAAGTAAAAGACGCACAAAAACTAATAATAAATATATGAAAAATTTACATTTAAAAATTTCATGTGGTTAAATCCAGAAAATTGTAACACTGAAAAATACTAATAACACTGGAGGATAGTAAAATATGGTTATATTTTAGAAGTCGATTTAGAATATCCTAGAAAATTATATGTCTTACTTGAGGATTTACAATTGGCACCCATAGAAGGAAATAAACTTTAAACAGCATTAAATAATCAAGATAAAAAGTTTTACATTACCAAAATCTTAAACATTGTCAATGTATTGGATTAAAAATAACGAAAATCCTCTCATTAGAAGAATCAGATTAGCTGAAAAATAGATTGATTTTAATACAGAAATGAGCCGAAAATGTGGTTAATGAGTCTGAAATGGATTTTATAAACAAATGAATAGCTCTATTTTTGGTAAACCAATGGAAAATATTAGAAACACAAAGAATGATAAATTAAAAGCGAATATGAAACAATACACATATTACATTTCAAATGCAAAATTATGGTCATACTACTATCTTTTCAGAAAATCTAGTGTAAATTTACAAGAAGAAAAGAATAGTAAAATTCAGTGAATCAATTTATATTAGGATATGGATATAGATATTTCGAAAATAAAATTTGCACTTTTCATGATAATGCACTGAAACACGAATATGGTAAAAATTTTGATTTATTTTATATGGATACCGATTCTTTTATCTATGATATAAGAACCAAAGACTTTTATGATGACTTCAAATCGATAGCAAACGATTTTGGCACCAGTGATTACCCAAAAAATAATATTTATGGAATTCCACAAGCAAACAAAAAAGTTGTAGGAAAAATGAAAGCTGAAAATTATAGAAAAATTTTCATGATATCGCAATTTTTGATGAATTTTCAAATGTATTTTACAAACAAATTTTCCACAAAATTGATAACCATTTGATCATACTTACTTTTATATATTTGATAATTGAAACGTTTTTTCTTTTTTGGCCTATTTTAGTCCAATTTGTGAATATATTTACAAGTATTTTTAAGTGCTTATTTACAAATTTCACTAGGAAATGTTTTTATTCCAGTTATTAAAAATTTCTTTAATATTTCTAAGTTATTTTTTCTATAGTCTTTTCACTTCTTTTTTATAGAGTCATTAGAACCCATTTTTAAAGGGAAATACTGTTCTTTTTTATTTTGTTATTAATTTCTTGTACATGTTTATGCAAGGACAAATCACTTTATATGCACTTTATATAAAATTTAATAAAAATTAAAAAACAAAAATTTAATGAAATTTAAAACACAAAAATTTTATAAATTTTGCTATACCTTATTTCACTGTTTTTATAGCCTTTCATTTTTTTATACTTACTTCAGGTGCCATTCAGAATAAAATGTTAGTGGTGTAACTTGAAGATAACTGTTTTGAAATTAACCAAGTGAAAAATTTATGTAAGGCAGTATGGATTCATTTAGTGAAGAAAATCAGAGTGATTCTGGTGATGATCAAGAATATGTTCCACGTACTTGTTCATACAAAGATGACTCTGATTATGAAACCCCCAAAAGGAAGCTTAAATAGAAAAATGTGAAAAGAAAAACCAGTGCTGAAACTGCAAGACTACAAGCACCTCCTGTGTCAGCACCTACAAATGATACACAAAGTGAAAGAGGTAACCCTACTCTCACAGATCCTGGAAATGATGGACAAATGCCAAGTACCTCAACTAAAACAGCAGTTACTGACTGTCGTTGAAGGTGACGAAATTGCTGATCTGGATGCGATTGTAAACTTTATTGATGTTGAAGAAGACCCTCCTGCCATTCAAGAAAAGGGGTAGAAAGAGAATAAGGAATCCAGATCTGTGGAAACGAAACAAAGAAGATGAACTGTGTTAATGGCAAGTAGAAGAAGTTTAGTTTCTATCACTGCAATTTTCCTAAAATCTGTGAGGTTAATGCTCCCAAAGAAGACATGCAGTGAAATTTTAAAAGGTCCTTTGGAAAGAAGGTGAATGAGCTGAGAATAGTTTTATCTGTGACTGGTGCAATAACTAACGAAGAAGTAGTCATGTAGTACAACAGAATCACGTCGTGCATTCAGTTGTACATACAACTTAAAGAAACTGGATGGTACTGATGTTAATACGTACAGACTTACAGTCTAAACTCCTTTGAAATTTCGTCTGATTGGCTATATTGTGCTGTTACTTTTTACAAACAAAAAGAAGTCGGTTCAGCTAATCATGGCAAATATGAAGCTGCAAGCAAAAGCCCTGCAGAAGTTAAGTGTGAAGCTAAAGAACACATATAATCATTCCCAAGTTATCATTCACACTCTTCCAGAAAGGACAATACAGATGGAGAATACCTAATGCCGAAACTGAACACTACCAAAATGCATCGTTTGTAATTCGATTGGTGTAAAGAACGAGATTACACCCCAGTGAAGGAGTCTCTTTACTGCCAGGTATTTACTTCATGTTTCAAACTTTTGTTCCATCCATCACATTCTCATATGCGTAAAAGCGGTTAAATTAGAAGAAAACAGGAATAGCAGATTTATCTGATGACAGTGAAAAGTAAATGCTGGATCTGTCACATGAACTACACCTTCAAAGAGCTTAACAGGCGAGGTCCCAAATGAAGGAAGATCTGATCCTGAGATGTGCGTTATGGGATTTGATTTGCGAACTGTTCTTTCATTGCCTAAACTTCGTTTCTGAGATGTACCATCTATGGCAGTTAAGCTGCTTCAATTTTGTGTATCCACAATGTAGTGGAACACGGATCTTCCATGTATTTCTGGACAGAGACACAAGCAGATAGAGGATCGCAAAAAGTTGCTTCATGTATTTTGCATTATGCAGAAAATCTTCCCTTACATGTGAAGAAACTGGTCTGCTATAGTGATACTTGTGGGTAACAAAATCGAAATTTCAATCAGTCTTTCATGTTGCTGTATATTGTCACTAACCCAGACATTAGTGTTAAGACAATTGAGCTGAAATTTTTTTGTTTCAGGACACTCTTTCAAGACCTGTGACCAGGATTTCTTATAAACAGATAATGAGATGAAGAAATAACAATATGTTTCTGATGCTGAAAGTCTTATTAGTATTATTGGGGTGTCAAAGAAGAAATGAAACAAATTTCAAGTCACTCATCTACAGGAAGATGGATTTAAAGCATCAGACTTTTGAAATATATTGTTGTTAATAAATGGATGGTGACAAAATCAACTGGCTGAAGATATAGCGGCTAAAATTTCACAAGAAATAACCTTTTGAAATCGATTTCTCTGAAACAGTAAATCGAGATATGCCATAAAGATCCATGAATTGAATAAAAACCAGGAAAGGAAGTCAAATACATCAACCAGGTTGTGTTACCCTTTTGAAGATATTTGAGGTGTAAAAACCTTTGATGACATACGATTAAGCAAAAGATTTAAGGAAGGTGATGAAATAGGTCACTCCTATCCATCACAGATTTTATGAAGAAATTATTAATTCACAGGCTACACTTTCAGAGTCTGATACAGATGTATCTTTGAATGGAGAAGGCGAAAATGAGTGACCGCTTGTTTACTGGTAGACACATCTAGACATTTTTGTACTATTACCTTAAATAGTTACATTATTTGGAGTACTAATGCCAGTAGAGAAAGAAGTTCTATTTTGCATCCCATGTTTTTATCAAAATGTGAAATAAATGTTGTTTATTTTCTTTATTACATACTGTTTATTTACTTTAAATAGTGTTATTTCTATCATTTTTCTTACAACCATGAAATGTGGGTTACTTCATTCTGGCAGTAAATACATATTTTGTTTGTAGAGAGCAACAAAGACTTATAAAAGTTTCAAATTGTTCTTGGAGGTAAATTGGTGTAACCAATAATTTTGGCACTGAAAATGAATTTTTTAAGCTCATGTAGAGAGGAAATATTTACATTTAATGATATCACTGCAAGTACAAAGAAAAATGTTTATAGCAGTAATAGTTAATTTATACAGTTTCTTTAACGTTGACTCCTTTACTGAAAAAAAAACAAGGAACTTGTGCATTACAAAATTTCTGCAGCAAACCCCTCAGTTGATAAGGCTTTAAATATATTAAACGAAAGGAACATAGAAAGAGATAATTACTGCATGTTGTTCCTCCAAAAACTTATGAAAATTTAAAATCTACTATTATTCTTTTAAGATTACATGACAATAATTTTGAAAATGGTTATTACATTATCAAGCACAAGTTAATGTTCTTGAAAAACAAGTAATTACTTTTCGAAGTAGACATCAACTTTGTGAAGAAATTTTAAGAAGATATTATGTTCATAATTCAATAAATTTATTTCAAAGAATGAAAGAAAGGTTTCATATTCTTTGTTGTCAAAATATTTTCAATACTTACATTAATTAATTGCAAGAAGTATTGTTTGCTGATATAATCAATCTTGTGTCTTTCAGCAGCTGAATCTATGACCAGACTGTGTCCACTCTTAAGATTGGCAACAGTGTCTGTGTCTTGATAACACGTCTTAGAAAATAAAACTGTATTTCCAAGTACCTTTTTCATAATTTAATTTTATATAACATTCACAACAATTTTTGGAAACATCTAGTACAATTAATTAAAATTTAAAATTCTCAAATAATTCTGACTAAGTCATTCTTATTAACTTTTATTGTAATATCAAAACATAGTCTATCTTCTTTAATAAGACAAGAAGCATAATGAATATTATGTTCAGTACCAGACATGTCTAAATTTTCAGTAATGAACTCCATTTATATAATTTTTTTTATAAAATAATTTTATTTTCAGTGATCAATTCGTTGTGTGAATGATCAAATCCTAACTATTTAGCATATACTTTATTACTTTTCTTTTTCAAAAGATTTTCAACAAGACAAACGTCTGGCTAATGGGTTTTCAATAGATCTTGTTCATAAAACTTTCTTTTTATTCCTTTTTCTTTAAAATCTATTCATCTGTATGTTTGGAATCTGGTTTCTCAGGATAGAGCAGATCAGGTTATGTCTGTGGAGGGAGCTGTAATCAGTTATTGTTAGTTGCACAAAACAAACAAACTTTATTTTCCTCAGAATCACTTAATTACACAGTGCCTTAAAAGGATCAAATGAAAACAATACAGCTGAAGGCCTAGTAAAGAAAACTGGCAATACCTCCTGGGCTGAAGGCCCAAAACCACATCCAAAACAGGGATGGCTGAAGGCCTGAACACAAGTTCAAGAATTACTTCAAAGAATACACATGGCTGACGGCCTTACCTAAAAAAACAATATTTCACATAAATACTTGGTTGAAGGCCACATACTGGACACTGAACAACTCAGGGCTTAAGGCCTGTATAACAAGAATTTTAGAAAGTACAAACTTTAAAATTTAATTTTTAAACAAAGCAATCTTCATATTTTAAGTTAGCTGAAGGCCTTATTTTATAATTAAAACAAAATAAATTAATAGATGGCTGAAGTCCTTGTGCAGTACATCAGACTAAATTAAACATCACAATCTAAACCGAACAGAACAGTGGTGCTCAGAAGTGTTCCAAGGGACGGACTGAGGAGGTAGTTCTAACGTAAGGTGAGGTGAGACAGGCAGCCAAGAGTAAGGTTAAATAATCAGATGGGAACCCGACACAGGGACGGCTGAAGGACTGACCAACAACCTAATCAATTTGCTTCTGGTCAACCAATGGTACGACAATGGAAAATATCAGCCAAGGATGGAGATACCAGCTGCACTATGTCTTCAAAATTGGAGTCTAAAACCAGCCAAGGCACAATAACCACTCTTAAGAAAACATATGAACAAACAACTAAACAGCTGTCGAACTACATGCTGTCCTGGACACCATCAACACGGCGAGTAAAAACACACTGCTGGAAAACTATGCTAACGACCAACGAGGTAACTGGGGCGTTAATGGTCACAAGGCAGAAAATACCGCTGGTGCACTTCACTGACAAGTACCAACAAATTTAGTAGTTTAAGACCACACACCAAGACAGCTGCAAAATTTCGCCGACTCCAACACAACATACCCTGCTGCTAGCCAGAATGGCCCAGGAAGCAACAACTGACCATGAAAAAAGAGATGTCCCAGCAGTTGAGGTTTCATAACAGGTTAACTGATCACTCAACTTCAGTGTCCAGGTTTGGTGGGCAACGAACTTTGTAGCTCGCACAGCTAGAGCCTCACAATTCGACCGAGCGGGCACGCCACCAGCAGTCACAGACTGACCTTGTGCCACAGAGACTTCCTCACTGCTCTGTCCCAAGCGACTGACAGCCGCGCACACCACCACACGGAAATATAGCGGTCACACCAAAGATTGTACAGCAGTGCTGCTGCTGCCACTCACGGAGGCAAGTCAGTAACTTGTTATGGTAGTAACTCTGGGAGAAATAAGACACATCTGTATTGTGCCAAAATGCCAAAGAAAAAAAGGTACGAATGTGAGCCAGCCACAGCTCAATGTCAATGGATTAGAATGACTAAAACCTTCAATTCCAAATATTTCTGTTGACTAATTTGCAGTATATCCTTTCTCAAAGATTCCTTTTAATTTTCTTATTCTAACCTTATCAACTATTTTGTACTTGCTGTTGGCATCTGATAAATTTGTACATAAACAGTCTTCAACAAACTGTTTTCATTTGGTTTACATCTTTTAGATTCATTTATATTGTTGAATGTTTTATGTTATTATTTTTATTGTTTGCATGTTTTGTGTTATGTATAACAACTAAAAAATTTTTGACTAAATCAATCCATTTATAATTTCCTCGTAAGTCAATTTTTTTCCACATCTTTGCTTTCAATGTTCTACTAAATCTTTCAACATCAGATACTTTTAATTCAGAAGAAGTTGAATGATGATTAATATCACGTTTTTCCACCAGATCTTGAAATTCATTATCATAAAATTCATTACTGTTATCTGTTTGTAAATTTCTCGATTTTCTGGCTACAGCAAAAGTGATCTTTGGACTGGTGGCTGCCAAATCAATCTTGAGACTGTGTCCTTATACAGCTTTGAATATTTTTTCAAAACTATCAAGTACATTTTACTTGCCTTATCTTTATCTGGAATTGCCCACCTACATTTTGAAAAAAAAACAATAACAATTAATAAATGATTATATCCTTTAGGGTATGTTTGAAATTCTCTTCAAATTTCCAGAATCCATTTTGACTAAATCAGGTACTCTGTGAGTACTATGTGTTTCAGTAAATTTTTTATATTTGAAACAGTATGTGTGGTTATCCATTTATACAGATAAAAAATTAATAACTTTTAAAATATTGTTCCACCCTTTCATAATCATTTTATTCTACAGTAAGTTTACCAAACATAAGTAATTCACCTCAAACAGGTATGGGTTTAACAGACTGATTTAAAGTTAAAATTATTAAAACCTTCTTTTTCGCTTCAAGTCATGGATTATTGAATTGTGTTGGGCAAAATTTTGTAATTCAGCGACATTATGTCTTTATATCTCCATTTTAAAGGCAGTAAGTGACAGATCATTATCCACATTAGCCACAAATAATATATTCTCGATTTTTACATCATACTCAAATGTGTACTTTAATATATCATCACCCTTATCAAAACGGAATCTCAGTTTATGTTTGTCAACCATTCTTTTTTGAAGATTACTTAATTGACTTAGGTATAGTGTTAAATCTGCCTTTGAGTAATAATCTGAAAAAGTTTTCAGTTTTTTTTCTGTAAAGCAATTCATTACATCAGGTTTTACTAAGCTGATTAATTTTTTCATTGAAGTCCAATTTATTAACCTAATTTTTTAATTATGTAAAAATAATTGAATATTGATTCTTTGTAATGAGATTTTTTAATTCTTCTTTTGTGATGGAATTAATGAATTGCATTACAATACTTTTGTAATCAGGTTTCAAAACAAGAAATTTTATTTCTTTTTCCAGATGACATTGTCACTATTTATGGGATTTTTTACTTTAGATAATCTCTTAACTCTAAAATCAATATAATTTTTACTTACTTGTAAAATTTTAGCTAGTTTTTTATGAAACATTTTAATCAGATTTTCTGTTTGTGAAGTTACTGATGACTGAAAATTCTGGATTTCTTTAAATTTGTTTTCTAATGACTTTATAATGATGGTTTTATTATTTCCCAAGTTCAAGAAACCTGTTATAATCATTAAAGAAGAAAATTTTTAATAGAGTTGTAACTGAGAGTGACAATATATTATTTTTGGGTAAAGAAGACAGTAGTGGATAGTTTTAGGTTTTAATGGTCAAATTATTGTACTTAATCAAAAACATTTGGTCAGTAAATTACCAAATATAAATCATTCGAATTAGTAAACGTAAATTGAAATCTTTCTGATATAATGTTTCTTAAACATACTGATCATTTTCATCAAGAAACTAACATTATTTCTTCACTCAAAGGAACTGCTGAGTTTTGAGGACCAATAATTTATGAATCAAATTTTCCTGTATGTATACCAATTTTTGATACTACTCAGAATTTAGAAACTGCTATAACCAATGAAAACGACAATTTGATTCACCTTAGCATATAAATTCTAACAGTTATTTCGAAAAAGTTTTAATAATTTTTTCCTTTTTAACTGAATAAGATTGAAAGATATCAGTTTTACTCTTTTCCCATTAACGAAAAAACTAAGAATAATATAAATATTCCAAACAAGAATATCGAAATCAATATTAATATCGAAGATGGATGGCTTCATCCCTATCATTCACAACTTTAAATGGATTGCAGTATTACTGGAACTGAGGGAACAGATTATGCTACTTATGACAAAAAATACAATAAAAAATTAATTGATAGTTATTTGGGAAAATTGTTTAACATTATTGCAATTAAAAAAGTAAACAATTTCTGTTTAGAACAGAATAGCCATTTGTTTATTCGTCATTTATTATTCTATTAACTTTATCTCTATCAATACAATGTACTATGGAAAGACATATTCTTAGTAATGCAGAAATAAAATGTAAGAAAAACAAAGTATTGTATCTATTAGAAATATTCGGCAGATTTTTTAAAGATTTTAAAGAAATAATTTGGGATGGAGATTTAACAGCAATTTTCACTTGGAGTTTTATGTTCTGGACATCCTGTTCATGGATGGTCCTAGCATAACCAAAGTGGAGTTGAAGATGTGACCACACTACCAAAACCAGATAAAATTGTCGTAGAATCGATGTAAATCCGTGCTCCATTCACTGAAAATGATTATGAATATGAATATGAACCAAAAACACTGAAAAATCCAAAAATTCCAATATCTTTCTTTAAACCACAAACCATAGAGATTGCTGGATTAATTGTAAAAAGATTTGAACTAGATGCTACTAATTATTATAATTCTAAAGAATTTGGTATGCCTTACTTTATTTTCATTGTTTTTCAAACTAATGGAGAAAATAACTGATTTTCTTAATTTGATCATGTTAAATTACAAAATATCCTAATAACAAATGGAAGACAGTTTTTCCTCAAGATTCATGGAATCTTGATCCACCAAATAATTTTTTAAAGGTTACAATGCTTTATGTGATTTTAAAGGACTAACACAAATAATGATGTTAATATAAGTCCCCTACATTTTACTGAAAATTATCCTATTAATGTCATAAATAAGACTAGATAAATGAACGTTTTAACTATACAGAGACAATGATGAAGTTATGTGCCACTGTTAATGAAAACATACTGAATGATTCTTTTGTGTATGTAATTATGAATGGTATAAAGAATTTAACTTATGATTCAAGTTTACCTACATAATGGTAGATAATACGTTCCTCAAAAATAGAAACAGAGGGATTTAGTACTAAGTGTAGTTCAATTCGCTGTGGAACGAAGTGGCAGTCAAACTCATGCACCTTCTCATAGATGACACATGATACAATAGCGTTCAGATTAGCCTCATATTTTGGGCCAAGATAATTCATCTTACTACAAATGTCATCTTCACTCCTTGGTAAAACTTTCTGCAGCTCATTACCCCAATAATTAAATGCATTGTCATATGACCACCTCCTTTCAAATGTACCTTGCCAGTTGAGAAGTTAGTCACTCCATCACTCCCACTTAAAAAATCAGTGCCTACAATACATTCAGTTATGATATCATGACCACTTACTTTCATATTGTAGCTTTCCAGTTAAGATGTCGATCATTGCGTCCATCTCTCTCAAGAGGTCAATGCCTACAATACGTTCAGTGGTCAGACTATTTCTTAACAGGTTTAGATTCGAGGCCAATTGCTTTCAGAATGTTATAACTGTTTACAGAGAATGTCAGTACAGTCTGGTGTTCATAATTCTGATTCTTAAAGGATTTAGATTTGGGGCTAATTGCAGCCACTTACAAGGAATATCTGTATATTCTGTTGTTCATAAATGCACTTTGCTACACTCCAGAATCAAGAATCATCGTCACCGATAATTTATTCACCATGGTTTCCATTCAGATTGCACACTGCGTTCTGTGTAGTGATTACATTCACTGTGCTCTTGACACAACTCACCTCTCATGTTCATGTTGTCATTATATCTGATCATTCATGCTGCATACCTCTACTGCTCTCTAACACTGGGTCAGTGGGGCGTCTTATGGTCTTAGTTAGTTTGTTGAGTTATTTTGGTGAGCGACAATGTGAACCTAGGTAATAATGACTCCATGCTCCCGATTTCTGGACCAGTGTTCACACGTGCCTGCTATCAACGGTCTGACTGATGATAGTTCTGATTATGATCACGCTTGTTGTCATGATTATGATTTTCAATTCGGTCATCATGTCTCTTTTGCTGTAGCCTGAGACTCAAAAAGCATGAGCAATTGTTTGATCCTTGCCTCTCCTCTCAGTGATTGTAGTTCTCAAAATAATCGGTTTTTTTTTTATTGTTGCAGTCGTATGGACACATGTTATTGTCCTGCTGTAAAGCACATACACTTTGCACAGCCCTCGCGTCTTCATGAATTGGGTCTCTATTATTCGTTATAGAGAGGAAGGTGTCCATATCTTCATCTGGCGTGTTAACCAATTTCATGCGAATTTGGGTGGCCAGATTTGCTTTTAAGATGTGAAGAACATCATGGTTCTTGATGGTCTGTGCAAGCTGGGAGCGGCACCATAATGGTGTGGGCTGTGTTTACACGGGATGGACTGGGTCCTGTGGTTCAACTGAGCAGATTATTGACTGGAAATCGTTATGTTCGGCTACCTGGACACCATTTGCGGCCACTTAACGTTGCCAGACAACGATGGAATTTTTATGGATAACAATGCGTCAAGACACCGGACCACAGTTGTTTGCGATTGGATTGAAGAACACCCTGGGGAACCTGCGCGATTGATCAAGCCACCCAGAATCCCATGACATGAATCCCATCGAATATTTATCGGACGTAATCGAGAGGTCACTTCCGGCACAAAATCCTGCACTGACAACACTTTTGCAAATATGGACGGCTGTAGAGACAGCATGGCTCATTATTTCTACAGAAGATTCCAACCACTTGTTGAGTCCATGTTACGTCGATTGCTGCACTACGCTGGGCAAATGGAGATCCGACACGATATTAGGAGGTGCCCCCGACTTTTGTCACCTCATTGTATGTGGCTACGATTGGATTTACAGGTTCTAACCTGCTTTAAATAATACACCGCTATGCTTTTACCGCGCACTTGTTAATAAATACCATAAAATTGTTCACATTTCCTCAGTTTGGTATAATTAATTTCAAACATTATGGAAAAAAAGCATTGACGACATGAAGATCAGATTTAGGTTGCACCCTCACGCCGACTGAAGAGACTGGCGTGCAACAGTAATTTCAAGTGTACCTCGCATGACTTCCGAATGATTCGTACGTTGTCAGTAGATTATTAACCAGCATTTGCTTCATGATATAAATAATTTACTGCATGGTGGATTTCCTGTAACAGTACATGAGTGACGCTCAGGCAACTCCTAGCATTCATTTTCTCAAAATTGGCTGGTAACCATTAATAAGTAACGTAAAAAGTTTGCAGTTGTGTGCCCAAAAGTCGGCGGTTCCCTTTGGCTTAGAACCGCCACATTAGATTCACTTGCACTACCATCCCACTGACAATATTTCAGCAGCATTTGGCGTTAACAGCCTGTCAGTACACGTTCCAGTCATGGGAACTGCTTTCTTATTCGACACAGTAGCGCTCTATATTGCTGTTTAATGCAGCGAATTTTTTTATTTTACCTGCAGCGTTGAAGTACAACACTGAAATTATCAAATAAACAGTATTAGATGAAACCTCACAAGGAGCTATAGAAGTAAAAGCAACATATGCATCGAACTCTAGCTGAATGGATGGGAACTACTGCAAAACCTGTTTCAGTGAGCTACTGGACTGGAAGTCAGGTGCCGTTTTATCTGACATTAGTAACCTAACATGTTTGCAAACATACCTAGCAATGTGGTGCAAATTATTGTTTGACCGTTTTCTCCATTGTGACGCCTATACGCACCAAGATTTTTCTTGGAATTTCTACAGCTCTGAGGCCGTGGAGAAACGAAATTAGAGTTTCACATTTGTAGGCACTAAGTCATTGAAGATGGAGGATTAACTCTGTTCGAAAGAGGCCATAGGAAGGAAGTGAGCGTATGTTTCTTAAGGGAATCCTAAAAAGAATTCGTCTGGAGTGTTTCTGGGAAACAACGAAAAACTTTAGGACTGCCGGACGGGGATCTGAGCCGTGCTGTTCGCGAATATGGGGAGAAAATCAACGATATTCCACATGAATATTTGGCGAAGAAAAGACATAAAGATATACACATAAAATTCAAAATATTTCTATGTTGGTTCTCAAAATCTAGGGGCAATATTACAGAGTAATACGTCATGGAGTATAATTCTTGGGAATTACAGCCCGTCTATTAAGAAGAAAGCATACAAGATTCGAGTGCGTCCTGTTCTAGAGTCCTTCGCCAGTTTTTCTGGCAGTTACGAAGGTGGTCTGGCGGGAGGCGTCGAAAGCAGGTTCCTAACAGGTCGGCGCAGCCCATACGAAAATGTTACAAGGACGCTCAGAGAGCCTATGTCCGCTCTATTCTAGACTACTTCATCAGTTTTCTTGACAATTGTCAAGGTGGCCTGGCGGAAGGAGTCGAAAGCAGGTTCGTAGCAGCGTTGCACAGCTCACACGAAAATATCGCTCTGAGAGAACCTGCAACTGAATCTCTGGAGAAAGGCGAAGCACTGTCGCGAGAATGTACAGAACTGGTGTCCTAGGTAGACTGGGCACGTCTGCCGTCTCCATGGTAAATCTCGTTTAAGGATCATTGGATTAAGGTAAGATGAATTGAGGCAGACTTAGAAGAATGTAGAAAGCCATTTTTTCTTGGTCTTTACCTAACTGAAATAGGAGAGGAAGTGATTAATACTTTTACAAAGTATCCTATGTCATGCACTGTATAGTTGATTTCAGAACTGTATAGTTGATTTCAGAGATATTAAAGCTGTGAAGAGTCCCTTCGACAGATGCATCTAACACGACATCAATTTAGCATTCACTCCATTCACTTCTTCCATGGACAGTATCATTTCAGTCTCTAATGACTCATTAATGCATCTGAGATAGAGTATATTTTATAAATTTGGCTTTTTTATGAGTCAGGTATTGCGCACTGCAGGGATCAAGTAGTGCAGGTACTAGTTGAGGAAACGCGCTCGGCCGTCAAGTGGCAAAAGAAATGTGTGTGGCGTATGGCTGATGAGCAACCTGTTCATGGTAGACAATATGTGGGGCGTATATTGCCGTAAATATCATCAGCGTTTTGTGACCTCGCACTCAAGGGGCAATTGTGTAATTATTCCAGGGAAATATCATTGTGGTAATGATAACAAAATCTAAAATGCACCAGCGTTCCAGTGACGAATATGAAAGAGATTCCTGACCTTTCGAACCACGGTGCCACAGCGCCAAGGAACTAAAAGTTGCATTGCATAGTCCCAACATCGTGTAGAATGTATAAAGCAGTAGATAACAGTTAAATGATTAACTATAAAAAGGCGATGAGACCGGAAATGCTGGTTCAGTTTGTTCAGAATTTCTGTGAAGCACATGTCCGTGGGGTTGAGTTTGACTTCTGTAACGCCATCCAGTGGTGATACTGGTCAGCGATACATTAGCGGAGGTCGGCTACTGATTGGGAGAACTCACTCGGTATTTGCTGTGATTATCGGAACTTCAATAACCTCAGAATTCTAAGAGCCTCGCCAAATCCTTGATTGATGAGTTAACTACAGTGTTTTTCGTACCCACTTGCTCTTTGCAACATTGAACAAGTTTTCAAATTCCCTCTCTCACCTCACCAGTACTGAAACCTAAGGATATCCTACATATTGAATGACGTTAGTAGCAACCACCGACTTATTTATAATGTAGCCTACAATGGAGGCACTGTTCTGTGCCTAGGCCAATATATTCGAGCTTTGCCCAAAGCGATCCTTCTGCGTCACTTCAATCATTGACTGTCACTATCAGACTAAACTGTGTATCTTTACCAGTTGTTCTATACGTGGCAGACACGTCCTTTTGCTTTCCAACTCGATATTTCATTCCTTTCCTGCAATATTATATACTACTTTTCGAGCTAAATGCCTCACTTACCCCATTCCCAACACTTCCACCTTCCATAGCATCCATACATCTACGTCAAACATCCGTTCCAGTGCTGCTCCGCACGCTATCTTTCAGATGGTTTCATTCCACTCATGTTTCTCAGTAGCTCCTGTCCAAGACCTTTACATAACATTAGTGCGTTCACTGTGACATACTACCTAACTTTGGTGGGATAGTCCAACGCCACACGACAGCTAAAGCTGGATGACTAAGCAAACTATTTGAAGCCAGTTCCTTCCAAATACGAGGTCAGGGTTGCGGACAGTTTGCGTCTCCATTTCATCATGGTACTCGTTCTATCAGTTTAAATGTGCAAAATCACACGTCGACAGGTACATTTACAGTAACATGCAAGAGGCGAGGGACACGAATTGTAAATGATGTTCTCAACTGTGCGAAGTAGTACACTAGGGACAATGATACTGCTACACGCAGTCACTCGCAGAAAGCACCGTCCCTCTGAAGGGTTTTCAATCTGAACTCATCAGTGCTTGTAATAAGCGTAAATTTATTGAGAGTAGCACAAAAATGTAGTGTAAACAAAACTGTTTACATCATGAGTTTCGAAAACATCGAAGATGAGGAAAGCGACTTAGGTCTCTAAGAAACTGACCTTCGATTAGGTTATTTGAATTACCTCTTAAGACACGATATCGCCAGATAAGTGTACGCTGAAGGCCAAATCTTGAATTATTCATGAACTGTGCTGATTGAGAAGGCGCGAGTAACTGCCAGAAACGTATATTAATAAAATTCTCCGACAGCCAACAGAGAGCTCTAACATTGTTAACAAGATAATGGTTTCTCTGCCATTTAAATAGCAGCATAATCGTAAATAAAAAATAGGACAGCACATGACGTAGAAACACTTACGTTGTTCACTTACGTTTAAATAACATAGTCGGCACTCACCAGTTTGTAGTAGTTTCACATTGTGCGCGAATGACTCCAGAAAGCTTCTAAATCAAGGCATTGTACCTGTATTCTCCCTCCCTCCCTTTATTTTGTGTTCCATTCGCAGATTTATGTGTTTTTTACCTTCGTCGACATTTCGCGAGATATATATTATGGGAAGAGGAGATACGTCTCTAATGACCTCAAATCGACGGGACGTTAAATTAAACCCCAATTTTTCGCTTTTTTTCATCTTGCAACAGCTGCTCGTGGAATATTAAAACTGACCATCTCCCGTTATAGTACGAGGAACTTTTCATAACTAATGCACACAGGGTAGTATTACTGTGGATTGTCTGATGCAACAACAATGAAAATTACGTCAGTCGTAGTTTGGAGCTTGAGGAAGAGGCACGTGTTTTTCCTTTTTCCTGTGGACTCTAATACAAAATTGGTGAGAGGTAGAAATGAACACTGCTGGGGTCTTGGGTATCGTGACTGTTGAAGACCAGAGGTCGTACATCAAGATTGAAACTTGACGCGACAAGTACGCGACAGAAATTCACAGTGCTCTAAGTGAAGTTTATGGTGAGATTACAGCGCACGGTAGCACAGTTTTACCTTGGGTCAAAGGTTTTCGTGGTGGTCGTATGAGCATAGACGAAAATCCAAGACCCAGAAGGCAAAAAATGTCAACAGATGAACGAAGTGTAAAACGTGTGACAGATGCTCTTGAAGAAGATCGCAGTAGACTTGTGAGGAACTTTCTGAAGCTATGGGTATTCCAAAAGTATCAGTATTCTGTTTTCTGATAAAATATTTGAAGAAAAGAAAAAATTTTTGTGAGATTGATCCCACACTTTTTAAATGCTGGAGGGAAGCAGAAACGCCTGGACATTTCAACCTTGCTCAAACAACGATTCGGCTGTGATGGTCAAGGATTCTTGTGTCGAATTGTCGCTATTGATGAAATATGGATTAGAGGCTTTGAACCGGAATTGAAATCACTGTCCAACGAGCGGAGAGGCTCGTATTACCCACATCCAAAAAAATTTCGACGTGCTCAATCAAAGCTCAAGCAAATAATGATTTTTGCCTCTAATCACCAAGAAATCATCAGGACAGGTAGAGTCCTATGGGGACCAAAACGCACAGGAGTGTACTACCGTAACTTCATGGAAAATTTGTGCTGAGAAATGAAGAAAACCCGACCTCAGTTGGTCCAAGCTGGGTCACTCATTCTCCACAACGCTCGCCCGCATATCGGTTATTGCAATGTGTGGTCCAAAGACTGCGCGAATACGGATGGGAAGTGTTGCCCCATCCTCCCTGCGGTTAGGAAATGAGTCCACCAGACTTCACTTTGTTCCAGAATGGGGAAAAACCTATGTTTGGCATAAACGGATAGACATTACTTATTTACAATCAATATTTCTGGAAGAGCTTACCGTTACCCGCGCCATTCGAGAGATGAACAGAAGTGGTTCCTTGGATGTCGAAAAAAAGTCTCAGTAAAAAAATTGAGTGCATTATTTATGAAATGTCCTGCCTATTTCTATATAAACAGTTAAATAAGCATTTATCCGCTTTATCATATCTCTGAAATAACTGACTGCATTCCAGCAACGTTCTTCGAGCCACATTTCTATTTATGTGATTTTCTACATTTTTATACTAGCTCAACCGTTCTTCAGCACATTCATGTTTTCCGATGTCTTAAGCCTAATAGATTCAGTTAGAAAAGCGGATTCTTGCGCCACTGAAACACTTCATTGTTTTAAGTAATAGGTACAGTACCACTTTAGCTGAAATATTTAAATATCGTAGTATTTCTTATTTACAATCAATATTTCTGCGAATAGTAATCTCCAGAATGTCTCTTCTTTTCTAACCAGTCATCATGGAGTTTCTTTCTAAACTGTTTCGTGATTTACCTGATGCCAATCGTTATTAAGGTAGAGCCTACTTCTTTTGGTGATGTTGTCTTTGGATTTAATTGTGATTTTGACTTATTGCTTGAAAATTTCTTTTCATCGTCCACATCAGTACATTTCACGAAAGCAAGATCGGTACTAAGATCCAGGAGTGAGGCATTAATGGCAGCTGGTTACGTATTTAAGGTGATAGTTCATCTTGCAGTATCTGTCTGCTGCAGTTCTGAGCTACTATTGGTCGTTTTTGAGCTTGCTAAAATAACCTGTAACAAAAGGCACTGATCATCTGTGGATTTTCTCTATTTTTCTGCTAATTCCTCGCGAACTAGGTTCGCAAACTAGGTTTTAGACCAGCGAGCAATATTTAGTAATTGGTCGTGCGAGGGCTTTGAGAGTTAACTATTTGAATCTGGAATGAGATTTTCACTCTGCAGCGGAGTGAGCGCTGGTATGAAACTTTGAGACTCGAACTCGGGACCTTTGCCTTTCACGGGCAAGTGCTCCTTGTGGAAAATTCCCCTAGGCTGTGGCTAAGCCCTATCTCCGCAATATCCTTTCTTTCAGGAGTGCTAGTTCTGCAGGGTTCGCAGGAAAGGTTCTGTAAAGTTAGGAAGGTAGGAGACGAGGTACTGGCAGATGTAGAGCTGTGAGGACGGGGCGTGAGTCGTGCTTGGGTAGCTCAGTTGGTAGAGCACTTGCCTGCGAAAGGCAAAGGCCCCGAGTTCGAGTCTCGGTCCGGTACACAGTTTCAGTCTGCCAGGAAGTTTCATATTAGCGCACACTACGCTGCAGGATGAAAATCTCAGTCTGGAAACATCCCCCAGGCTCTGGCTAAGCCATATCTCCGCAATATCCTTTCTTTCATGAGTGCTAGTTCTGCAGGGTTCGCAGGAGAGCTTCTGTAAAATTTGGAAGGTAGGAGACGAGGTTTCACTGATCTAATCTCCAGTCTCTAATATCCCGTGATGACTGCAGTCGCAATTAACGATGTAAGAATTCCGCTTCTGAGTCACACCCTCAACAATGAGCGCTGAGTGTGCTCCTAAACACACGTGCCTGCACCATTAATGTACAGTGTTGTCAGATTTATCGCAGATCACCGTCTACCCTGCGTTACGTAGCAGGTTAGCCTAAGCCCTCTATGTTCTCTGATGAGTCGCGGACGTCCAGCACCTTGTCTCCTACTTGTGGTTTCACAGAGCTTCATCCACTTTCCATGGATGCTCTCGTTTCCGATATGCTTGTTCCGGGTCACCGCGTCATAACAGTCTCTCGTTTGTCAGAGTCTTATGTCAGTGTGTTTCGCCACTTACAGCTCGTATCGTCACTACATTGATCCCATGTTCGTCTCTCCTTCCCCTTACTGTCCTTGGTGCGTTACGTGTCCATAACAATGCCAGGTGGTATTCAGTTAAGCAGTGCGTAAATGATCACTACGTTCTTGCTCATCAGTATACTTGAACTCATGTTGTGATATGATAGAAAACCATTGCTTGATTTATTGTCACCACATAATCCCATAGAGATAACGCAAAAAATTCTTCAAAATGTGATTGAGAATCTTTTGGCAGCATTGAACATTACTTACAGATTCTAACAGTGGGAGGACATGCTTGTTAAATTCTGTCGTTTCCTGTGAGCGGAAGATCACGATGTAACGGCTAAAGAACTTGGAGTTTCATGTTTCGCGAGACCGTATCCACATGACCCACTTGTCAATTATTCTTGGGCTACTGAATAAATAACGCTTTGAAAGGCCATGCGCGTAAATTTTATCGTTCGTGGAAGATAACTCTCTTCCTGCTGGATACAAGATTATGAAAATAAATTTATACGATGATTGCTCTCCATGATGCATTTCGGAATTACATTTCTATCAATAGCTGGAGTAATTAAGAACTGTTGGTATATGTTGGAAATTGCTTCCTGTCTGATTTCCTGTGCAACACGGTACAAACGAAACGCATGGGAGGATTTTCATGTGGACTAGTAACGGAAAACGTGTAATATCTCATGTTTATTTTAAAGACTCCAGTGCAGGAATAGTAATTTTATTAAGATATATTTAGAAACGCTGTCCTCTGAGATTCTTAGCAAGGAGCGATGTACGTTTTTAAACTCTCTGTTTGGGAAATTGCCTTTCTACCGTGAAGACGCGGACATTACCAGAGATCAGTTCTGTTTAATTTCCAGTTACAGACTGGCGCTCTTCTAATATGCTCAGTCGGCGTTTTGTGGAAGCATAATATGAGCATTTATTACTGCGGCTTCTAACGCACTTAGCCATAAGGGTAGCATATATGGGTGCATCTTGGCAACCGACAGTTGGCAATCCGCCTGTTCACTTCCAGCTCTGACCGCCCCGGTAGTTGAGTGGTCATCGTGACGGATTGCCGTCGTACGGGCCCGGGTTCCATTACCGGCTGGGTCGGAGATTTTCTCCGCTCAGGGACTGCATGTTGTGCTGTCTTCATCATCATTTCATCCCTATCCGGCGCGCAGGTCGCCCAATGTGGCGTCGAATGTAATGAGACCTGCGCTAAGGCGGCCGGACCTGCCCCGCAAGGGGCCTCCCGGCCAATGACGCCAAACGCTCATTTCCATTTACCTCCTGCTCTCCCCCTCTCTCTCTGTCTTCACAATACCACATCCAATCCAATAGGAGGTTAGTAGTTCTTACCCCACAGTATTTCTTTCCAGATCGTGACTAATTTGCCTGCCAAATTTGATTGAAACCGTTCCCAGCGTTTTGGATGAGATTTTTACTCACGGCTTTCTGTGCGTACGCACATTTCAAATATGTTTCACATATATTTAACATATTTCACACGTGTTTGTTCAGATATTTCAACTTTATCTCTAGCGAATTTCGCACTGGAGTTTCATTTTCACGCAGCTCAGTGCTTATGACATCCTATCTTCTGAATTATGTCTCGTACAATGACTTAATTTTGCAGATAAATCCAGTAGTACATGTGGCTGCTGTATGAGAAATCTGTTGTGAGTCAAGATAGAAACAACGAAGTAATAAATACGAACGTAATACATAATGCGGCAGTCTTTGACGCATCTCAGTGTTTATGACGTCATACCTGATGAACTTTGTGGCCTACAAGGACATAACTTTGTCGGTACATTCAGTGGTATATGTGAACACTGTCTGCAGAATGTTCTGTGAATTCAGTTTGCAGTAAAGAAGTAATTAATAATTGATGAGGCAGTTTTACTCCATGAACAGCAATAATGTAGTAAGTGATACACTTTTTTCCTTTCATCATTTTATGCCGGTTGTCAGCGAGAAAAGGTTTGGTTCAAATGGTTCAAATGGTTCTGAGCACTATGGGACTTAACATCTGAGATTATCAGTCCCCTAAACTAACCTAAGGACTTCACATACATCCACGCCCGAGGCAGGATCCGAACCTGCGACCGTAGTAGCCGCGTGGTTCCTGACTGAAGCGCCTAGAACCGCTCGGCCAGAGCGGCCGGCAAAAGTTTGGTAAAGGTTTGATATTATGTGTAAAGTTTGTTGTAAGTGAGTAAGTTCTATCATTGGCAAATGCTAGGTAGATGTATGGGTGTTTGCGTGTCGTAAACTACACTTCATTTTCACCTCCACCACTACCTGTTTGATAGGTAGGTGCACATAAGGTAGCCCATTGTTAATTCATGGTATGAGCAGTCTCTATCCGAAATTTCACCCAAATATCTCCAGTCGTTCCAGCGTGAAGGAGTAACAGACATACCAACTCAAACACACGCACTCACAAACTTTCATATTTATAATGTACATGCAGTGTGTTCGGAAATTCCCTTTACAGACCTCTAGGGCTTGTAGAGGGGAGTGAGTAAACAATATTTTAATGTACGCGTCCACGTGTGCTGAGGGAAAGAGAAAAGTCTCAGACTTGCTTGTCCTGGTACGTAACAGGAAGACGGGATGATGTGTAGTACGAAAGATGGTCACATGACGTCACTTAACGTCTGCCTTGCTGCGAGACTCCTGTAGGGGCAGAGCAAGAAGTGCTGACATGAGATCTCGCCTCTGCGCGAGAAACTGCAGAAATATCAGATGGGGTGAGCAGTGTGCACCAGAACGTGCTTCGTAGGTGCAATGTCTGTAACAAAGTTGGTGGTCTCCATGTCAAGCCGCTGTTGTAAAGCATCAGACATGTAAAAAGTTTTAGTATTCGAAAATGGGCTAAAACCAAAATCTTCATCGTATAATAATAAAATAAAAAAGTATTACAGTCAAATGGCAGCAGCATCAATCAAAAAATTATCATAACTGTGCCTCTAGACAAAATAAAAGTTGTTAGTGACATGTATGTGTTTCTGATACAAAACGAAAGTGAAGGGGGAAGCTGAAATCCTGTGATTTCTCGTAGCTTTTAAGACCATCCTGGGAGCCGATGAGCTTGACGTCTCCATCCGACGATTCACCCTCAAGAGTGTTTCATGTGCTTAGTTTATGAAACATTACGGAGAGTTTTCGTAAAAAGTCCATGATATTGATAGTCACTCAAGTGATCACAAAGTAAACGCCGTTATGTCTGAAACCTTAGCATCAAAGTACGCGTAATGAAAGTTACTCCCGCCGCCAGAATGCGAACGGGATATCTCAGGCTCGAGCACCGACGCTATTACTCATATTTGCGACCTTCGCTACGAAATAGAATAAAACACAAGCAGAATTACCATAGCAACACCTCCTGAGCGGATAAGTAAAATGGCACCAGCACACGTCCTCGACAAGTACTCTAGGTACTGGACAAACAGGTGCCCTAACTGGAACATGTTAACGGCGCTGAAAAGTGTTTAGTAGCGCGTACCAGTCTCGCCGTGCCCAACTGGTTTAGTTCACTTATAATCGTTGCTGTCAGGAGGTATTTATTAACTCCTCTACTCCGCGGGCAATATTACGAAAGCCTCGAAGTCTGACATATTAAGTATGTCCCACCTGAGACATTAACTGTCCATTTTGCAGAAAACACCAGGCGTAAAGTTGTTTGACATATGAACTAGCGGCATATGATCAGCCAAACCGTTAGCCTGTATTACTGTCTTCCAAGCTACATTTATACTACAATTTCTCTTTAATAATATAGAAGTAGTATACTTATGAACAAAAAAATTCTGCCGGCCGCGGTGGCCGTGCGGTTCTGGCGCTGCAGTCCGGAACCGCGGGACTGCTACGGTCGCAGGTTCGAATCCTGCCTCGGGCATGGGTGTGTGTGAAGTCCTTAGGTTAGTTAGGTTTAAGTAGGTCTAAGTTCTAGGGGACTTATGACCTAAGATGTTGAGTCCCATAGTGCTCAGAGCCATTTGAACCATTTGAAAAAAATTCTGTGGCGGTGTACCAAACCGCTATTCAGAAATAACTGAATTACAATTGTTACGTAGTTTATTGTTGTGACGATAACGGGAGATGGGATGAGCTACGAGCTAAGGTTGCATCTTCTGAAATTCAGCAGACTTTGTCCTGTCGTTTCGCAACAACACAAATTGTTGCTGACGACAACGTAGAGGAACACAGGTTTATAAAGTACAATATTCTACGTGAAGCGCGCAGATAAATGTATATGGGAGCAATTACGCATATCGAATCCCTTTCGTTTGGTTAGAATGATGACAAAAATATTATCCCTAACACACAGCGGACAGAAAAGTGAAGCATCCAGCAGAGCGGGAGGAAACTAAATAAAACTTTGCGAATCGAGGTGGTATGTAGTGTCATTCCAGCGGTTACAAAATCGAGTCAAATTCAAAAGGATTCAAATAGCTCTGAGAACTATGCGACTTAACATCTGAGGTCATCAGTCCCCTAGACTTAGAACTACTTAAACCTAACTAAGGACATCACACACATCCATGCCCGAGGCAGGATTCGAAGCTACAACCGTAGCAGCAGCGCGGTTCCGGACTGAAGCGCCTAGAACCGCTCGGCCACGACGGCCGGCAGTCAAATTCACAAAGAACTTGGCAGTATGACCCCACGTGTCTGTATGACGTTATATCCCCTCTGGCTTGGACGCATGTACTGACGTAACGTCACCAACGATGGCTCCCCACACAGTTGTCTCTCACCAAGACATTTAAGAATGGCACCTCTCCCCAGGCTGCCGCCAATGATAGTCGTGCAGAACTGCCCTGCCGGTCCAGTTCACCATGACAGAAATGCTACTCGCATTTCGTAACAGACGGACAACAAAGTAATATGTTCTTCGCTTAAATAATAAAATTCGGAACGCCACAACGAAGACACATTAAACGTCAGTTAGTGGCAAAGCAAAAAGCACAGCTTTTCGTCGTTATTTCGTAATTACAAAACAGAAAGGCTTTAAAAGAGCCCTGAACACAGTGTTGCGCCAAGGAAATGACGTCGGTGAAAATCTGTGTCGGACCGGGTCTCGAACCTGGATTTCCGGTTTTAGGCGACCGGTCGCCTTAACCGCTTTCGCTACTCGTGCACGACGCACTGCCAGACCCCAACTTCCATATGTTGTCAATCCTGCGCCACAACGTGTACTCGAGCACACATTACGTAATTCCCGTACAAGGGAGGATATTTTAATTGGAAGTCGTTGCCTGGTATCGGCGGATAAATACACTCATGCTCATAAATTGAGGATAATGCTGATACATCGTGAAACAACGCTCTGGTGGGCGGTTTGCGCGTTTAAATCTCCTCGGGATATGACCATGCGGTGCATGTTGATGTGCGTTCGTCGCACGGTGGCGCTAGCAGCAGTCCACATACGCAGAGGTGTGTTGGTGCATGTCAGAGTACAGTGCAGCGAGTAAGTGTGCAGACGTTTTCAGACGCGCTAATGGTGACTGTGTGTTGAAAATGGCTCAAAGAACACATATTGATGACGTTAGGGGTAGAATACTAGGGTGACTGGAGACTGGTCATGCACAGAAGGTCGTAGCGCGGGCCCTCCGTGTGCCACAAAGTGTGGTCTCAAAATTATGGCAACAATTGCAGCAGACAGGAAACGTGTCCAGGCGCTACAGTATGGGACGTCCACAGTGTACAACGCCACAAGAAGACCGATATCTCACCATCAGTGTCCTCAGACGGCCACGGAGTACTGCAGGCAGTCTTGCTCGGGACCTTACCGCAGCCATTGGAACAGTGTTGCCTCCAGACGACTGAACAGACATGGTTTATTCGCCCGGAGACCTGCAAGGTGCATTCCACTGACCCCTGGTCACAGGAGAGCTCATAAAGCCGGGTTCAAGAAGACAGTTCATGGTCATTGGAACAGTTGTAGCAGGTTATGTTCACGGACGAGTCCAGGTATAGTCTGATCAGTAGTTGTCGCCGGGTTTTCATATGGTGTGAAACGGGAACAAGATACCGACCCCTTAATGTCCTTGAAAGGGCCTGTATGGAGGTCGTGGTTTGATGGTGTGGGGTGGGATTATAATTGGTGCACGTACAACCCTGCATGTCTTTGACAGAGGAAATGTAACAGGTCAGGTGTATTGGGACGTCATTTTGCACCAATATGTCCACCCTTTCAGGGTTGCAATAGGTCCCACCTTCCTCCTGATGGATGATAACGCACGGACCCAGCCGTCGTGGAGAAGTACCTTGAAACAGAAGATATCAGGCTAATGGAGTGGCCTGCCTGTTCTCCAGACCTAAGCCCCATCGAGCACATTTGGGATGCTCTTGGTCGACGTATCGCTGCACGTCTTTACACCCCTAGGACACTTCAGGAGCTCCGACAGGCACTGGTGCAAGAATGGGAAGCTATACCCCAGCAGCTGCTCGACCACATAAACCAGAGTATGCCAACCCGACATACGGCCTGTGTACGTGTGCACGGTTATCATACACCAAATTGATGTCGGGGTACGTGTGCAGGAAACAGTGGCGTTTTGTAGCACATGTGTTTCGGGACGGTTTTCTCAACTATCACCAATAGCGTGGACTTACAGATCTGTGTCTAGTGTGTTCCCTACGTGCCTATGCTATTAGCGCCGGTTTTGTGTAGTGCCACGTTGTGTGGCACCACATTCTGCAATTATCCTCAATTTATGAGCATGAGTGTATATTGCAATGACTATGTTGTTAAGAAGAACAATGCGATGTTTCTTCGGACATGCACAAGCAGCCTACGCATGGGGCGGCAATTCCCTAATCCAGCTTTTCCTAATCTCCGACAAATGGTGCGGGATGGCAGAGAACTTTGCAGCCAATTCACTATTTTAGAATGAGATTTTCACTCTGCAGCGGAGTGTGCGCTGATATGAAACTTCCTGGCAGATCAAAACTGTGTGCCCGACCGAGACTCGAGCTCGGGACCTTTGCCTTTCGCGGGAAAGTGCTCTACCATCTGAGCTACCGCAGCACGACTCACGCCCAGTACTCACAGCTTTACTTCTGCCAGTATCTCGTCTCCTACCTCCTGCAGGTGAGCTTCTGTAAAGTTTGGAAGGTAGGAGACGAGATACCGGCAGAAGTAAAGCTGTGAGTACCGGGCGTGAGTCGTGCTGCGGTAGCTCAGATGGTAGAGCACTTTCCAGCGAAAGGCGAAGGTCCCGAGTTCGAGTCTCGGTCGGGCACACAGTTTTGATCTGCCAGGAAGTTTCAATACACTATTTTGTTCTCGGACGCCAGATGCAAATGTGAAGCGTTTACAATGAGCTTGGTGCACAACACGGCGATCCTCCCTCGTGATGGTCAGTTTCGGTTGACTGTAGTCTTATCGGCGTATATCTTTGCCCTTACATTCCCATGCAGACCAACACCAGGCCTCTCACACCCGAATGCCTCATAATTCTCGTTATTGCGTGATTCGATCGATCGAACAGATGGAGATCGACAATGGACAGACTGAAGTCATGCCCGATGGCTCCCCACACCATGACGCCATCAATAACACCGTTGCGTTTCTCCAAAATACTGGAAGAATGGGACCTCTCACAAGTAGTCCTACCCGGAACAGTATAACGGCACTGTGAAGTGCCTAGTAGCGTGTACCAATGTTGCCGTGCCCAACTGGTTTACTTTCGCTTCTAAACGCCACTGTGACCGATACTGATAACGCTGTCTCACTCGAGAACACGAAGTCTCCACGTCCTTCACAGTGATCTCTCAACGCCCGACGCTGTTCAAGCCCCTTGTACAGGGTGTAGAGAACACTATCGGACTGGAGAAGGATGGGGAATGGAATTAAGCGTGTACTTTGCAAATGAACCATAGCGGCATTCAAGTCGAACGACATGGAAATTACAGTATACAGAAAACTGGAAGGCTGAATTACGAATTTAACAGAGATTATTCTGAATGTTGGCCCAGTTTATCATTACAGAAATGCTACTCGTATTTCGTAACAGACGGGCAACAAAGTAGTATGTCCTATGCTTAAATAATAAAATTCGAGACGCCACAATAAAGACACATTAAATGTCAGTTAGGGGCAAAGCAAAAATCAGTTTTTCGTCGTTATTTCGTAATTTGGTGGTGGTAAGTTCCTCTGGGTCCAAACTGCTAAGATCATCGCTCCCTAGGCTTTCACACTACTTAATCTAACTTAAACTAACTTACGATAAGGAGAACGCACACACTGATGCCCGAGGGAGGACTCGAACGACGAGGGCAGCCGCGCGAACCGTGGCAAGGTGCCCTAGACCGCGCGGCTACAGCGGGCGGCTCTATTTCGTAATTACAAAAACGAAATGTTCATATGATCTGCCTATTAACTATTTTTCCTCTTTAAAATTTTTAATACTTCTGTAGAAAACATAATGATAATTCATGTAAACTGCTTGTAAAGTGCATCCCTGTTCCTACAGTTTCTAAAACACATCACACGAGTTTTGTCAAGAATATTCATTATAATTATCAGTTTGCCTCTCAATAAATACAGCTGTTACCTTTGCATGTTCTTTGATTCTGTTGTTAAATTCTAACTTATTTTATTGAACAATCTACACTACAAATATTTTACACAAGACAGTGGCAATGATAAGAAATTTTATGCCTGCATCCGTTCATCCCTCGTCAGTAAAATACACTGCCGACAAAAAAGTGAAGCACACAGAAGACATTGTCAGATGTGACTGTACTCGTAACTTCGCACACATACGCACATACAATTGTAATACTACAATGTGCTACGTCGTAGAGTCCATGAGTGCCTTATTCAAAAGCAATAAAAACAGCATTCACTTAACCTTATGATAATTAGTAGTGGTGGTAGTTTATTAGTAGCTGTAATAGAAGTGGCTGTAGATCGTGTTTGTACAGTCGGTGATTAAAGATCGTATAAGAGCAACCCAAATGAAAACAAGATAGATTGAAAAAACTATTCGACATAACTATTAATTTATTTATCCCACGGTAAGACAA
This sequence comes from Schistocerca piceifrons, assembly GCF_021461385.2. Taxonomy (NCBI): domain Eukaryota; kingdom Metazoa; phylum Arthropoda; class Insecta; order Orthoptera; family Acrididae; genus Schistocerca; species Schistocerca piceifrons. The sequence continues at coordinate 430,482,998 of NC_060142.1, forward strand.
ATTTAAGGCTTATTTATGAAGTTCCACAACCGAACATAAAGTCACAAGATAATAACCATTCTTTTAATTATGCCCCCCCCATATGAACCATGGACCTTGCCGTTGGTGGGGAGGCTTGCGTGCCTCGACGATACAGATAGCCGTACCGTAGGTGCAACCACAACGGAGGGGAGTCTGTTGAGAGGCCAGACAAACGTGTGGTTCCTGAAGAGGGGTAGCAGCCTTTTCAGCAGTTGCAGGGGCAACAGTCTGGATGATTGACTGATCTGGCCTTGTAACACTACCCAAAACGGCCTTGCTGTTCTGGTACTGCGAACAGCTGAAAGCAAGGGGAAACTACAGCTGTAATTTTTCCCGAGGGCATGCAGCTTTACTGTATGATTAAATGATGATGGCGTCCTCTTGGGTAAAATATTCCGGAGGTAAAATAGTCACCCATTCGGATCTCCGGGCGGGGACTACTCAAGAGGACGTCGTTATCAGGAGAAAGAAAACTGGCGTTCTACGGATCGGAGCGTGGAATGTCAGATCCCTTAATCGGGAGGTAGGTTAGAAAATTTAAAAAGGGAAATGGATAGGATAAAGTTAGATATATTGGGAATTAGTGAAGTTCTGTGGCAGGAGGAACAAGACTTTTGGTCAGGTGAATACAGGGTTATGAATACAAAATCAAATAGGTGTAATGAAGGAGTAAGTTTAATAATAAATAAAAAAATAGGAGTGCGGGTAAACTACTACAAACAACATAGTGAATGCATTATTGTGGCCAAGATAGACACGAAGCCCACGCCTACTACAGTAGTACAAGTTTATATGCCAACTAGCTCTGCTGATGACGAAGAAATTGATGAAATGTATGGTGAGATAAAAGAAATTATTCAGGTAGTGAAGGGAGACGAAAATTTAATAGTCATGTGTGACTGGAATTCGATAGTAGGAAAAGGGAGAGAAGGAAACATAGTAGGTGAATATGGAGTGGGGCTAAGAAATGAAAGAGGAAGCCGCCTGGTAGAATTTTGCATAGAGCATAACTTAATCATAGCTAAGACTTGGTTCGAGAATCATGAAAGAAGGTTGTATACATGGAAGAACGCTGGAGATACTAGAAGGTTTCACATAGATTGTATAATGATAAGACAGAGATTTAGGAACCAGCTTTTAAATTGTAATTCATTTCCAGGGGCAGATGTGGACTCTGACCACAACCTCTTGGTTATGAACTGTAGATTAAAACTGAAGAAACTGCAAAAAAGGTGGGAATTTAAGGAAATGGGACCTGTATAAACTGAAAGAACCAGAGGTTGTACAGAGTTTCAGGGAGAGTATAAGGGAACAATTGACAGGAATGGGGGAAAGAAATACAGTAGAAGAAGAATGGGTAGATTTGAGGGATGAAATAGTAAAGGCAGCAGAGGATCAAGTAGGTAAAAAGACGAGGGCTAGTAGAAATCCTTGAGTAACAGAAGAGATAATGAATTTAAATGATAAAAGGAGAAAATACAAAAATGCAGTAAATGTAGCAGGCAAAAAGGAATACAAACGTCTCAAAAATGAGATCGACAGGAAGCGTAAAATGGCTAAGCAAGGATGACTAGAGGACAAATATAAGGATATAGAGGCTTATCTCACTAGGAGTAAGATAGATACTACCTTCAGGAAAATTAAAGAGACCTTTGGAGAAAACAGAACCACCTGCATGAATATCAAGAGCTCAGATGGAAACCCAGTTCTATGCAAAGAAGGGAAAGCAGAAAGGTGGAAAGAGTATATAGAGGGTCTATACAAGGGTGATGTAGTTGAGGACAATATTATGGAAACTGAAGAGGATGTAGATGAAGATGAAATGGGGGATATGATACTGCGTGAAGAATTTGTCAGAGCACTGAAAAACCTAAGTCGAAACAAGGCCCAGGGAGTAGACAACATTCCATTAGAACTACTGACAGCCTTGGGAGAGTCAGTTCTGACAAAACTCTACCATATGGTGAGCAAGATGTATGAGACAGATGAAATACCCTCAGACTTCAAGAAGAATATAATAATTCCAATCCCAAAGAAAGCAGGCGTTGACAGATGTGAAAATTACCGAACTATCAGTTTAATAAGTCACAGGTGCAAAATACTAACGCGAATTCGTTACAGACGAATGGAACAACTAGTAGAAGCCGACCTCGGGGAAGATCAGTTTGGATTTCGTAGAAATGTTGGAACACATGAGGCAATACTGACCCTACGACTTATCTTAGACGAAAGATTAAGGAAAGGCAAACCTACGTTTCTAGCATTCGTAGACTTAGAGAAAGCTTTTGACAATGTTGACTGGAATACTCTCCTTCAAATTCTGAAGGTGGCTGGTGTAAAATACAGGGAGCGAAAGGCTATTTACAATTTGTACAGAAAGCAGATGGCAGTTATAAGAGTCGAAGCAGTGGTTGGGAAGAGAGTGAGACAGGGCTGTAGCCTCTTTCCGATGCTGTTCAATCCGTATATTGAGCAAGCAGTAAAGGAAACAAAAGAAAAGTTCGGAGTAGGTATTAAAATCCATGGAGAAGAAATAAAAACTTTGAGGTTCGCTGGTGACATTGTAATTCTGTCAGAGGCAGCAAAAGACTTGGAAGAGCTGTTGAACGGAATGGACAGTGTCTTGAAAGGAGGATATAAGATGAACATGAACAAAAGCAAAACGAGGATAATGGAATGTAGTCGAATGAAGTCGGGTGATTATGAGGGAATTAGATTAGGAAATGAGACACTTAAAGTAGTAAAGGAGTTTTGCTATTTGAGGAGAAAAATACCTGATGATGGTCGAAGTAGGGAGGATATAAAATGTAGACTGGCAATGGCAAGGAAAGCGTTTCTGAAGAAGAAAAATTTGTTAACATCGAGTATAGATTTAAATGTCAGGAAGTCGTTTCTGAAAGTATTTGTATGGAGTGTAGCCATGTATGGAAGTGAAACATGGACGAAAAATAGTTTGGACAAGAAGAGAATAGAAGCTTTCGAAATGTGGTGCTACAGAAGAATGCTGAAGATTAAATGGGTAGATCGCATAACTAATGAGGAGCTATTGAATAGAATTGGGGAGAAGAGGAGTTTGTGGCACAACTTGACTAGAAGAAGGGATCGGTTGGTAGGACATGTTCGGAGGCATCAAGGGATCACGAATTTAGTATTGGTGGGCAGCGTGGAGGGTAAAAATCGTAGAGGGAGACCAAGAGATGAATACACTAAGCAGATTCAGAAGGATGTAGGCTGCAGTAGGTACTGGGAGACGAAGAAGCTTGCACAGGATAGAGTAGCATGGAGAGCTGCATGAAACCAGTCTCAGGACTGAAGACCACAACAACTAACTATGCACTAAAAGAGTCCGGAAACATAATTTTAAAGAACATTAACATACTAAAATATGTAGTTTAATTTCTTTTTAATTATGTTTATTTTCAATGAAGACAAGTGTACCTACGAATTTCCAAATCTGTTCTATGCAGTATCCAGCAGTACTATATTATTTACTAGATAACATTTGATCACGTGACTGTAAAAATTCGTTTAACTTCACTTAAATTCTCGTCACAGGCATAAAAAATCGAATTTTGCAAAGCATAAACAGTTTTTCAGAGTCAAATATTTTGGACCTTTTTATTTTATTCTGGTGATATTTAAACTTTCCACAGCCACTGATATGATTTACAGACTTTTTAGAAACCAAAAGCGCAATTCGTTCATTGCCTTTAATTGTTTACAATTACCGTGTTTAAATATATAAATTCATTTGATAGTAGTATTCTAGTACGTTTTACAACAATGTAACTGACTATAAATACTGGCACTTGGCGCCAAAGGTTGCCGAGTCGTATTTCACATTCATTAGAGTAACAACATATGATCTATTGTGTTGTGGCTATGCGCTCTTTGTTAGGCAATTGTTTGAAAGTTTTTAGAAGTGCTTTGGAAAAAGATGGTTTATGGCAGAATGTAAGAAAGCTATTGTGACTATGTTTTCATATGCGTAATTGAATAAATCCAGAAAATGATCATTTACTAGTTGCCTCATTCGCTATGAAGACAAACCGAGGACTTCAAGAATCACCGTGAAGAAAACTGCCACAAACGGATTCGGAAAAGATGTGTATTTTATTTTCTACATTGAAATGGTACTCATCACTTAATCCATAAATGTACAAAATCTTAGTTGATATACAGAGAAAGTGCTTGAGAGTCAACGATTTAACTTACTTTATTTAAACAGCTGGTAAAGGGCCCATATCACTACGGAAATACACTCCTGGAAATGGAAAAAAGAACACATTGACACCGGTGTGTCAGACCCACCATACTTGCTCCGGACACTGCGAGAGGGCTGTACAAGCAATGATCACACGCACGGCACAGCGGACACACCAGGAACCGCGGTGTTGGCCGTCGAATGGCGCTAGCTGCGCAGCATTTGTGCACCGCCGCCGTCAGTGTCAGCCAGTTTGCCGTGGCATACGGAGCTCCATCGCAGTCTTTAACACTGGTAGCATGCCGCGACAGCGTGGACGTGAACCGTATGTGCAGTTGACGGACTTTGAGCGAGGGCGTATAGTGGGCATGCGGGAGGCCGGGTGGACGTACCGCCGAATTGCTCAACACGTGGGGCGTGAGGTCTCCACAGTACATCGATGTTGTCGCCAGTGGTCGGCGGAAGGTGCACGTTCCCGTCGACCTGGGACCGGACCGCAGCGACGCACGGATGCACGCCAAGACCGTAGGATCCTACGCAGTGCCGTAGGGGACCGCACCGCCACTTCCCAGCAAATTAGGGACGCTGTTGCTCCTGGGGTATCGGCGAGGGCCATTCGCAACCGTCTCCATGAAGCTGGGCTACGGTCCCGCACACCGTTAGGCCGTCTTCCGCTCACGCCCCAACATCGTGCAGCCCGCCTCCAGTGGTGTCGCGACAGGCGTGAATGGAGGGACGAATGGAGACGTGTCGTCTTCAGCGATGAGAGTCGCTTCTGCCTTGGTGCCAATGATGGTCGTATGCGTGTTTGGCGCCGTGCGGGTGAGCGCCACAATCAGGACTGCATACGACCGAGGCACACAGGGCCAACACCCGGCATCATGGTGTGGGGAGCGATCTCCTACACTGGCCGTACACCACTGGTGATCGTCGAGGGGACACTGAATAGTGCACGGTACATCCAAACCGTCATCGAACCCATCGTTCTACCATTCCTAGACCGGCAAGGGAACTTGCTGTTCCAACAGGACAATGCACGTCCGCATGTATCCCGTGCCACCCAACGTGCTCTAGAAGGTGTAAGTCAACTACCCTGGCCAGCAAGATCTCCGGATCTGTCCCCCATTGAGCATGTTTGGGACTGGATGAAGCGTCGTCTCACGCGGTCTGCACGTCCAGCACGAACGCTGGTCCAACTGAGGCGCCAGGTGGAAATGGCATGGCAAGCCGTTCCACAGGACTACATCCAGCATCTCTACGATCGTCTCCATGGGAGAATAGCAGCCTGCATTGCTGCGAAAGGTGGATATACACTGTACTAGTGCCGACATTGTGCATGCTCTGTTGCCTGTGTCTATGTGCCAGTGGTTCTGTCAGTGTGGTCATGTGATGTATCTGACCCCAGGAATGTGTCAATAAAGTTTCCCCTTCCTGGGACAACGAATTCACGGTGTTCTTATTTCAATTTCCAGGAGTGTATAATTGTGCTCAGGCGTGCATCTCTTCGTCCGAAGCTGATGTAAATCGACATACACGAATTATTTCTCCAGTGCCTCAAGAATATGGAAATCGAATGGGGAGAGGTCGGGACTGTGCGGATGATATGTAAGGATTCCCACGAAACTTCTCCAGCGTAGTCGAAACAGCCAACGCAACATGTGGGCGAGCATTATTCTGCATCAGAATGATGACGTCCGTCAACATTCCCAGGCGTCAGGAGCTGATGGAGCGCTTAAAATTTGCAAAGCATTACGGTGCTTACTTCTGGGACAATAACCAACTTACTTAGTTTCTTTCCACCTGTTTTATTTTCATTTCAATGCTCCTTAAGTTTACAGGCATATAAGTATCTAACCTACAAGTTACCGGATATATGGAGCGTTCAGTGCACAAGAAATCATGTCACAACAAGAAAGTTCCGAAATAAACAGACTTAAAGTTTTTCTGACTAGTTAATAACAGAAAAAGTTCACAGTTTTAAAATGTTTGGATGACAGAAATTTTCTGTATGTTGTATTCACATATTGTAAAAGCGTAAACTGAAGTGCTATTACATGCTGCTTTGCTAGAGAAGCAAAATTGTAGACTTGATTCTTTTTTGTGCTGAATGTATTTCTAGTCTTCAAGTTGTATTTTTTCTTTTTTTTAAGGAAAATCCAAAGAAAATAAATTTCTTGCAGATAGACAAGGGGTGATCAAAACGTTTCCGTTTAAGAGCGTTGTTGTAGTGTTTATGCAACGAAGCGCGACTCCGATGCGGGTATATAAGCACCGACATGTAGGCAAGTGGTTAGTGTAGCATTCGTGTCTTATCGATATATGTGAGGTAAATGCGGAAACATGAACTATGGCGACGTTATTATCAAATGCGTCCAAGCAGGACCAACGTGCTGTTATTCTTTTCTCGCTCACGAAGGACAAACACCGGTAAACAACTATCGGAGAGTAAAGAATGAATACAGAGCAGCATGTCTGTCGAAAACCACCCTTGTGGAATGTTGCGCCAACTTCAGATTTGGTCGCAGACTCAACACAAGAGGCTGGTCGATCTGGGAGGCCATCCAAATGAAGTAGGAGATACTCGGGCGCCCGGCCTACAATCCTGATCTCTCTCCGTGCGGTTACCACGCCTTTAGTCCCTTCAAAAAGGCGTTGAAAGGCCGACATTTCTCGTCGGACGAGCATGTGCAGCAGGTAGTTACGGGCTCCTTCAAGCAACGCAAACGGGTATCTTCAACCTGGTCGGTTGCCTCAATACTCACAGAGATTCTGCCTTGATTGGCATAACGATTCTAGACTATACGGCCTTTGAAGGAAACTTTTTGATCGCCCTTATAATTATAATTTTACTCCCTGCGTCTGATTTTAACAAATATATCAAAACGGGAGGTTATGAACTTCAGATCCAAAGGAAAATCTATTAACTATAGTCCGCTTGCTCTTGCAAAATTGTGGAAGCTCTTGTGGCAGTGACACGCGGTAGGTTCTTGAAAAGATGGTGTGCGCACGCGGAATTTATAGCAGTCAATCTCTCACGTCCTTTTCCTTTGCTTTTGTTATTGGTCGGCCTTTGGTATAAAGAGGCTCTGTTGGATGTGACAAAAGTATGTCGTGGGATGGCTGGGTTTTATTTCCTAGGTCAACTTCGTCAAACTTCACATTATGGTTCAGAGTGGTTAACTATCTCAGCCTGTTTACACCACATCCATCAATAATTTTCTTCTGTTCGTTATTGAATTCTCTAACTTTTTGGAGGATAATGAGTCTTAGGATTTCATTTCAGTGACCTCAAATCTGGGAGACTTTTTGTTTGCTTGTCTAATGACATCCATCCAATCGTTAATGTGTAAATGTGTGGAGTCTTCCCACTGGCTTTCTCCACTAAACCAAAATCTATACCATTAGGTAAGTAAGAATGTCTTGATACCAAAAATTCGTGATCAATAACTGAGACTTCACATTTGGATCTTGACTTAGCTTCTTGAGAGACTATGATATTTTCGCGTTACCGTTTTGACCGGTACAAGAGCCAGAAAACAAGGTTATTATGTGTAGAGGCTAAATCCTTACAGACTTCACTCCAGTCCTTAAGATGTATTTGAAACTAACGCCTTTAGGATTCCCCCAACAAACTTTTCAGAGGCCTCATAGTCAGACCCGACTGAAATACTCCCTGAAGATACACTATTTGCCGATTACTTTCACTATGCTTCCAGAAGACCTGAGATTTGTTTTCTCTCTCTTTTTATTTCTTGAGGCTGATTGCGGTGCTGGCAACTTGCAGCAAGGGGCTTTAGCAGCGAAGCTTTTAGCTGGAACTCTTATGCCTTTCCTTGCAGTATACTTCTACCCACAGCCCCTCTGCTGTTGCCTGATGCTACTTTTCCACTTCTCAGGATGTCAATAACTTCTTCCATATCTTCAAACGAGATCACCTATAATAATCATTCTGCTGTAATTAGAACTAACAAACCAGCATAACCAACAATGCACACTGTGGCACTGGACATGTTCCCATTTTGCTCTGAATGAGACTGCTTCCTTCCATACTCAATGCTGTTACCTATCATAGAGCAGTTATTTATAACATCTGGACATGAATCTTTAATGTTTTGAAAGCATGTTTGTAAATAGTACTTAAAAGTGGAGTAAATGTAAAAGACCAAAAATGGACTTGATTCTCTTGTGCTCTGAATGCCCCATATGTCTATCTCACCATTTTTCCGTGAAGGCATTGACCGTCTTGTCTCACAGTAGGATAAACATATTAATAGTTTTGGCGATTACTTTTGAAATAACGAACAGTTTACTTCCTTTTTTCCACATGTCTTGCTTTCATTTTCCTGGTCGTTATATTTACATGCACATAAACAGTTTACATACAGGTTATGAGATACATGTGTACTGCAGGTTTCCCAGCTTTGGATCAGTTCATTGGCTGATTTGTAATAGCTGTGCGAGGAGGTTGTCGATCGGTTTTCTGAGCTGTATAGTTTTTTGAGAATGTGAGGGTGCACCGTACTTCGTTCCAACTGGCCGGGTTTGGGGCGCACCATCCTGCAGAGAGTGATGTGAAGTAGCATGCGTGAGGGTGGGCCGCTAGGTGGACGTGCTTGTCCGGTCCGTTTACTGACTATATTGATTTGAATTACACGGCTCCTCCCCGGTTACCCTCTTGCCGGGTATTATGTCGTGTCTTGTCCTCATGTGCCGGCTGCATAGAGAGCGAGCTAACGAAGTTTAATGGTAGGATCCTGTACTGTCAGATCCAGGAGAAGCATGTTTCTGTCACAATTTAACACACAAGTCGCCAGACACGGAACGAAGCCTACGTTTGTTTTATTGGTTCCACACTACTCCCACCAAGACAGTTTTCTTTAATGATGTAAGACCAGAAACACATGATTCCTGAAACAAGCTCCTACATACAGGAAATAGAATGTTATTCGGAAAACTGGTTGACAAGCTACAAACTCACACACACACACACACGCACACACACACACACACACACACACACACACACACACACAGAGTGAGAGAGAGAGAGAGAGAGAGAGAGAGAGAGAGACATACCCGCAAATGCGAGCGGGTGCGCAAGCGCGATCCAATAAACTAACACAAAATTGGGACACCTGAGACAGACAGGAATCGCACAGGGTCTAGTTCGAGGAGCATATGTCAAGTAGTCAGAAGCAGTCTTATAGTAGGAACCATCGCGGCATTTTCTTGCAGTAATTTATGGATACCGTGAAATACCAGGTGGAGATTGGGCCCTCTATCCTCCCACAACAAGCTTACTATGCTGAAAACTGGAGAGCCTCGTTCGGTTTATCCTCAGTGAACAACATTGTCTTTTACAAGTAAATAATTTGGTAAAGCAGAAATCTACTCCTAAACTGTTCATTCATTCCTCAACACTAACTGCTGTACACATTACACGTACTATCAACTGCCATCAGGAACATGGCGATAGTGTATGGTTTCCATTTTGTATACCTTAAGCATTATGCTATCTGATTGCGTAAAAAAAAAAATTGTTAGCATCCCTCCACACTGAGTGAGATATTAGGAAGAGGACAATATATTAGTATTATCGATTGAAGAACCTTTTTGTAATTTTTTCCAAACAGAAAAAATAGTACGGAAGTGTGTTATGAGGGGATTATTATTATTACTCACTCAAGCCACATTTTTCACAAAACTCCTCTTCTTCATTACTGAAGTAATGCTTTACTTAATAGAATGTATTGCTTACTGGTATTTCTTAACCACCTTTTTAAATAAGTTTCTTGTAGTAATCTCAATAACTCGTTAGGCAACTTATTGTACAGTTTTATTCTTTGAGAAAAAATACTGTTTTTAGTTTTCAGTTTATTGTTTTTTAACTCTACATCTTTTACCAAGGTCATAAACAGAGCTATTTTTGGCGAAGTTTCTTTTCGATAACTTCAGTAATGTTTTATCGTAAAGATAACATAATTGAAGTTGTTATTAGCAACTGAGCAAAATGACTGTAAATATTATCAGTATTACTCTTTGATGTTCGTAACCGATTGATAAATATTCTCAGATGATGATGTTAAAATCCCCAATTTTCTGCAGAGATTTACAGTGTACTATTTTTGGTTATTTTTTTTATGGTACTTTTCTGTAGTTTGAACACGGTGTTCATACGTTGTGTATTTATTTCCCAGAAGAGAATCCAATAGCTGAGGACCGGGTGTATGTACGAATGGTATCTAACAAGACTCTTTGGGCATAACATCCTTATGACACTCTTTTGGAATGTATCTTTGTGTGTTCTCACCGCTTCAACTGATTAATTCATTTGACGTTGGGTTTATTTACGCTCAATGTAATTCGTTTGTTTTTTGCAGTGACTATTATGTTGCTGTCATCAGCAAGATCATTTCTCCCCACTATCTGCTACTGTTGGGAAAGTCATTTATCAGTATTTTTTGCCTTAACAGATGAGGAAACACGATGAATGTGTCGTATGTTACTGAGGAAGCAGTCCAGCAACCCTTCCTTTATCTGTTACTGGTGTTTTAACATCTACTTCCGAAAGAGGTCCAGAAAGGTTAATACAGGGAGCTAATAATAGAGCTATCAATTGTTCAGAACATTCATATTTTCTCCCTTTTCGTAAGTAAACACTGTTTCCTTGTCTTGTAGCACGAAATAAGGAATAAAGCCACTGTAGGTCTGAAGTGCTCGCCAAAAGTGACGAGCCAGGTACACGTCCGTAGTCGCCGATGACAGAACACGAGCGGCGTTGTATCTCGCTTGCCAGCTGAACACTCTTCAAACTGATGGCGGACGTATTTTCTTGAGAGGGAGGTTAACAACGGATAAAATGGGGTGCTAATAGATTTGTTGCCAAACGATAAGGGAACACACTGCCGATGAGGTACTGAGGTACATGAGTTTGCTCGTCCATGGCACCTCTCAGAAGAGTTTTGCCTTCAGCGAGACGATTCGAAGAACATTCCACAGATACACGAGAGCGCTTGTGTGGCGCTCCCTCTCCTCATCGCCCAGACCGCTTGCCCTTGATCCTAATGCCCGTAAGTGGAACGACGTCCAATAGATCTGTGTGCACCTTGGACTCGGCTCTGACCAGCCTTCTTGAGCTGCGGACAGCTCTTAACAGTATGTCTCGTGGAGTCGCTCATCAAAGCTGTCATATGCTAAAATATGTTAGGCAGGTGTTCCTGATTCAGCTGCTTACGGATGCAAAAAGCTAACACTCTCACAGCATTATTGGAGACGATAGCAGTATTTTGGGACTGTAAGGACTGTTTGATTTCAGAATTGTAGAACTGCTCTGAAAGGTGAAGGAATGAAAAAAGTTGATAGGTGAAAATGCCATTAATTTAATATCTACAGTTATGTGGTTCCTCTACCAATTTTCTCACAGAAGTGTAAGTGTACTGTTTTGGAACCAACTACTAACCCAAACGTTGAAAACGTTTTAGAGCTATTTAGAGCAGGTTTAGAAGATTTTTAGCGTAGTACTAAATAAATTTGTTACAGTGATTTGCTCACTACTTACTGAAATACCTCACAAATGTTTGTTATGGTTATATAATTTACTACGTTGTGTTTAGGGGCAGCAAAGCTATATGATTTCAGTTATGTAGAAATTAAGATTCATCTTAATCTTAGAGGCTTACTGTTTTCTTCGTCGACTCACAGAAACAGGAAATATATGACAAAAACAAAAATGTTATGACGCTGATGCTTTACCTACAACCGAATTTAAAAATAACACACGCTAATGTACTGACACGAACAACAGAGTCAAATAGAATTAACAGAATACTAGAGCAAGTAGACAGTAGGTCTCAGAAAGTATTACGTTCCCTTGTTACAAAAATTCAAGACTCACTCTTACGGCATATGCTATTAAAGACGATTTCGATCCATATTTACACCCATTGGTTTTGGTTGACCATCTCGAGTTTTTTTATGGAGGTGCCTATCACGAAGATGGAAGAGAAGCACAACTTACTTATAGATTTGAAGTTCGGTTTTATGACTGCCTCTTAGTTGACTAGGCAATATATTCCGTATTGTAGATGGTAATGAAATGGTTTTTCTTTTACAAAACTGTAACCGAAGAATTGTTTTGTTATGTACAACGCACTTGACTGCCAACTAACCTAACTACGAAGGTAAAGGCTAGAGGCTTATTTAGCTGATATAGCTATCTTGATGAACGTTGTTTTCCATAGTTCTTCAAAATTATTTCAGGAGTATGTTCGAACGCTTCCCAGAAACTAGCAGTGATCGATACCAACAGCTCTCATTTCTCATCCATTGCTTCTAAACAGGCGTACCCATTACTTCCAAGGCTGAAGAACCGAAGCAATAGCAGATAGAGGCGTACAAGTTCTTCAAGATTCGTCTGAAACAGACCTATCAGTAAGGTAGCATCGTTCATATCTGTGGTATTGACGAAGAGTGGCACTTTTCAGAAGGCCTTCAGGTTAACGGTTACATTGAGCAGGCACTGGTATGTAAATATGATTTTACTCGTGACTCCATAGCTAAATATGTTCTATCTTGACAAAGGCTTTGTGTGTGTTGATAACCGCGTGACATACACAGTCATTCATCCTGGGATCGGAGCCACCAAAATAGGTGCGTCTGCAGAATGGCTTTTCTTGTTTAAGTTATACAAATGTATCGGTCACCAAAGAATGAAGAACAAAATTGTCCAATTATAGTCTTGAGATTGCTTCTCTTGATTTTCAGATAACCGGTTTCCGGCCAGCTGTCTTTCTTCACATAACCTGTTACGGAGAAACTTGTAGCTATGGAATTGACAGTTCACTGTCATGACAGTGTCCGCACTCCAGCAGAAAATGTTCACTAATCCGGTTCTACGATGGAAGCAACGCACTACTCTTTCAGCATGTGAAATATAGTTTTTATTGGCTCGGTGTTTTCATTCTCAGTATGTAGCTTCAACTCCGCCAACTCTACGATGCTCTGAATAACTGGTTTGGGTGATATCTACCAGTGCTGTGTTAATGCGGTGCTTTCATCTCAAGTCTTCAGGAATGTTCACTTTCCGTTCTGCTTGTGTGTGACGTTACGGTCCTCGCTTGTCCGAGGCCATGAATCAGTAGCAGAACAGCGTTAATCCATTGGAGCAAACAAGCTTTTATTGTCGTCGTAAACTCACTGAATGTCCTTACACGGCGCTAGCTTTGACCATGATGGAGCTAGATGTAGCTGACGGAACTAGCCACAAAGCCTTATTTATCGTCTCCTCTGAACGGATCAGTGGCGGGTTGGCGTGCAGCAAGTGACACAGCCCCGGGAAATTTACTAATCAAGTCAGCTGGCGCAGGAAAACATGTCGCAACTCGTGGTGGCAGAGTAACACCAGAGCCACGCCTGACGAACGTGGCTGGCGGCACATGTTGTTCATGTGTCTGTAAGGAGCTTCTGGAAGATCTACACTGCAGGCCATTCAATTTGTAACGCGAGGGAGGATACTAAACCACGAAGTGTTTCTTATTATGTGTATACAGCGTAGCAGGAGCAGTGCGTGATTAAATTTTTAGACACTTTGGTGGTATACAGCGAGCGAAACTTACCGCGCAGGGTAGACCCCTCTTACAGAAACAATGGGTCTAATCAGACTGGACATTGTTTCGAAATGGATTTGAATGACAGGTAAGTTATGTCATTCCATGGCGCTTCAACTCTGTGACAGTGTTCATCAGCTTTAGCGGCTGTTGAGCGGTGGTGTACCAGTCTATAGGCAACCCATATCTTGCGTGTTGTCAGCTAGTGAGACATCTGCAGAACGTGCTGCCAGGTACCGAGGTAGGCCAAGAAAGCAGGAGCAACATGCGGTCATACGTTATCTTGTTGAAAAATATCACGGAAACCTCGATTCGGCAAATACACAGGCTTTAACATGTCAAAAATGATAAGGCTGTTGTCGAAATTACCAGTTATGTCATCGAGAGGTGATCGTTGTATCCTGTACCATCCATGAGGTGCTGGGCTCGTATGGTGATACGAACGCTTTATGTTAACGTTCGTTCTCTTTAGAGCCTCAACACACCAATACGAATACCGTGCGGAGAGCGAGGTAAGGCTTTGATTACCACATTGGACTCGTATTCGGGAGGACGGCGGTTCAGACCCGCGTCCAGCCATCTAGATTTAAGTTTTTCATGATTTCCTTAAATCGCTCCAAAAAGGTGCCGGGATGGTTCCTTCCCCGTCCTTGACACCATCTGAGCTTGTGCTCCGCCTCTAATGACCTCGATGACGACGGGACGTTAAAGTAAATCTTCCTTTCTTTCGAATGTTGTGATGATGTGTGCAGAATCGAAACTAGTCTGAGAAGACGATATGGTGCCATTCCTGTGTCTTATGTTGTCGACGGGCGGTCCACTGTCGACGCGACTCTCCCTGCTGCCGCATTGCAAGAAGTTGCAACGGTACACGCCGCGCCGACAGTCCATAGTGTTGAAAACGTTGTCTCCCTATCCGCAGAAAACAAACCTGCCTCGCGACTCGGATTATGTCATATGGCTGCATGGTCATGCACGGCTGAGCGAACGATATAGGGGACGGACAAAAATAGGGGAACATCAAAAACACAACACAGTACCATGGCTAAACGGGGTAGGAGTCGAGTCGTCTTGAAATGGATAAGTGCAGGTCCTGTAGCTTTTCAAGGTGACCATATGTAATTCTTCCTGCAAAATAATGAGGAATTCAGTTAACGATTATGCAGGTAGTTAGCGATCATTCACCCTTCTCTCTTATGTAGACCACAATTGATCAGTAACATAGAGACCTGGTGACTGTGGTGGCAAGGAGAGATGCGAAGATTCATCCTCGTGCTCACGAAACCAGTGCTGGACGATGCAAGCTGTGTGAACAACCAGCCTTCCCTCCTTGGCATATAGCGTCACCATTGGGGGACGAATATAGTAACATGGGATGGAGCTGATGAGCCAAAAATGTTGCCAAATCCTTGGCAGTAATACGGCCTTACAGAGTAGCCATGAGGCCCACGGAATATCACGATATGCCTGTCCAAATCATCACCGAACCCCTGCCATGTTTCACTCTTGGTACGTAAACTCGGCCAGAAGTGTGGAACAAGACTCTCCGACCGAACATCTTTTCACCATTGCTCCTAGTCCAGGTTTTGTGGCTTTACCACAACGTTTTCCTGTATGGGCAATTGCTGCACTGATGAGTGACCGGCCGAAGTGGCCGTGCGGTTAAAGGCGCTGCAGTCTGGAGCCGCAAGACCGCTACGGTCGCAGGTTCGAATCCTGCCTCGGGCATGGATGTTTGTGATGTCCTTAGGTTAGTTAGGTTTAACTAGTTCTAAGTTCTAGGGGACTAATGACCGCAGCAGTTGAGTCCCATAGTGCTCAGAACCATTTGAACCATTTTGAACTGATGAGTGGTTTTTGGAAACCCGCACTGCAGCTCCCTGATTGCGGACTTCTCTTCGTATTGTTTTGGTATTGACAGGCTTTGCGAGAGCGACATTCAGCTCTGCTGTGTCTTTTTCAGCTATTGTCCTCTTATTTTTCGTCAGAATCCTCTTCAACGACATTGTATCATGTAACTGAAAACTCATCTTTGTCCGCTTTGTGATTTAGCGGGTCGCGTTTCTCCGCTTCCCCTGTATGCGGTTTAAATATCGATATGGTGCCTTTTGAAACACGAGACACTTCCGCTACCTCACTTACCGAGGCACACACCATACGAGCCATAACAATTTGCTCAGATTCGAATTTACTTCGCTTCGACGTAATGCACTCACAACTACGCATACCACTGTTCCGACTACAGAGACACTACCTACGTACTGATGAAATTGCATAGGTGATGTTCGTAGTCAGATATAACAGCACAACTGAGACTCGAAGACGAGATACCTGCAAAAGTAAAGCTGTGAGGGGGTGTGTGAGTTGTGCTTGGGTAGCTCAGATGGTAGAGCACTTGCCCGCGAACAGTCAAAGGTCCCAAGTTCGAGTCTCAGTCCAGCACACAGTTTTAATGCCCCAGGAAGTTTCATATCAGTGCACACCCTGCTGTAGAGTGAAACTCTCATTCTGATAACAGCACAACCTGCAGGCTTGAAAGCATCTGCATTTATGTTCAAACAGTGTTTCGGTATTTTTGTCCAACAACTATATGACTGTTCTTTCGTGCCCTAGACGCATGGGGCCAATGAGATCGAGTGTAGTGTTAGAACTCACGCTGGATTACATGACCTACGAGCAGAAATGCATTCTCGTTCTCAGCGGTGGGCGAGTCTACCGCTCTGTTCCCAAGGGCGGCCGCCTCGTTTGCCTGTCACATGCACAGCTGTGAGCTTCGTCCGTTGCGAACGAAACATTTTCTGCCCGTCTCGGCTAGACTGTCGTAACGCAGGTGTGCGCTCACCAGTTGCATTGCAATATTTTTCGAAAGAATTTGAAGAAACTATTCCATAAAAAAATTGATTCTCACACATCTCATATCATCATTTGTCTGCTTTATGATGAACTGCCTTTCATTTTGTTAAGGGTCAGTGTTATTGTAATTTTTCCATATTTAACAATGTGCTACGCTACATTCTAATACTTCCCAATAACAAATAGGGGTCGCTAAGAGTTTGCGTTTGGTACATCTCAGACCACATTTTACTGCGTAAAAACGAAAAGGAGCTAAATTATTGAATTTTTCTTAGAACTCGAGAAAATGAATGGCATATAGTGCATTCACTTCCGATCTCTTGCGGAAACGAGAGTGGAAGCGAAATATCCATCTCATCCTTCATATCTTATAAACCGTTAGAGACACGGAAAGGAATTTTTGGCTAGTGATGTGCAAAGTGGAGAGTATTTTTTCACATAGCTAACTCACGGAACTTTCTTGTATACCGCGATATAAGAGTGACTACAGAGTTTGTCTATCAAATAATATAATACTTCGAAAGGCCATCGACAGCTGGTGATATGAAAAATGGTATCGGTTTGTAACACCATAAATGAAGGAATCACACTTTTATTTTCATACCAAGCATGAGCTTTTCAAAGTTATTGATCTTCATGTGTCCTCAGTTGTTTGATTAGTAGTAGACTGTTTCATGATTCTGTCGCAGCTGCAGCTGCATTAGCATGTTGCTGAGGTGAAATCGTGTAAACAACGCTGTGTTGTGGGGAAAGAAGCAAACTTTAACATGGCAATAAGAGAAAGACAGATGGTGCACAAGAAAAGCGGAATTAAATTGCTCTGTCTGATCCCGTTTCATTGTAGTCCTGTAGCCACTGCGTTTTTAGTAATAAACGGTTGACCTATCGAATTATTTATTGTACTGGCATAACCTGTTAACACGATCGTTTGCAGAATCGCTGGCTGTGGCTTACAAGTTCTGCGAGATAGGCGTTTCGGCGAAGGCTTTTAAGCTTTAGATCTGCACCTTCCATACAATGATATCGCGTCCGCAAAGGAGCCCCACCAGAATTGTTTTCTCCTCTCCTAATAAGCATTCTGCGCACTCTAAGTGTGGCTCTTCAGCAACCATTTATTTCACATTAGCATGACACCTATGGGATCCGGACCAATGCGAATAGCTATATGGCGGAATGATAAATTGCAGCCTCCATTGGCCATGACCCTGATGCTGTCCAATTTTAACACAAGCTAATGGACATTTCTGCTCCTTACACATGGCAATACACGATCTGGCCACAAACAACCAACATTGAAATGCTAATTCTGAAAGAGAAAGACGCTGCAAAATCTTTCCCTCGTGGCTGGTGATGAATTTCCAAAAAGTCTAAGCAGGCCATCTTATTCTCATACAAGTTGTATTATATAATCATTCTCTCTTAATCTTTCGGTCCAGATGCTGCCTTCTAAGTATTATATGCATGTTACTGAGTCCAGTGACTTATTACCAGTAGCGTTATGAAACAGTGAAACTTTTAAGGTGGTTACTGTTTTCACCAATCGTGCAATAGAAGATTGCTGTATTTGTTGCCCCGTTTAAAGACAATATATCAAGACCCATGGAATAACAGTATTTGTGGGGAACTGTATCAGTTCAGGGGATTTTTCTCTTAAGATATATGGGCTAACACATTCTCTGATACAATTGGTCAGTAACAACTCTCCCAATACCGTTATTTAAAACGACTGATGTGATAAACGAAATTCACAAACATTCTAGTTTTAGAGGAAGATTTATTAATGACAGGAATATTTTAAAGATGGATAAATACTTCTCCAAGGTTGTGGTCAAATAACTCTTACTGCTGCACCTTTAAATTATATATTGCTTAGGACAGAACAACAGTATGTTCCTATGAGGTGGTAACACACGTGTTACTCATATTGCTCAAGCACTATTTAGGAGTGGAATGATTTGAAACTGAATTTTGGTTAGAGTATCGTGCAGTGTGCATGCGCATTGTGCCAGTCCATTTAGATCCACTTTAGGTCCGTTATTCCTAGGTGTCATATGGTAACGTTGTAATAGAACAGTACTGGATTTCTTCTTCTATGTACATATGCTACATCCATTTTCAACACAAAATCGCTCTGTACCATCCTTGTTTACTCTGCGATTCGCTACAGTCCGCCAGCACTGCTATAATCTTCTTACAGACAGCTGCATCACCTGTGGCCAACCTTTGCGTATTATGACACAAAATCTATACCTTTTCCTTTCAAGAATCTAAATTAAAACCACACACCTTTATTATTATTTACATCGAATTGCCACCCTCAAACTGCCTCCCTTGCTTAGAAATGCAGTTCAGTTCTATTTCTCCAATGACAGGCTACCCGTCCAGGAAATTCAAAATAGTACCCCTTCCCACTCTGTACTGACAGGTTTTCAACTTGGCAGGCCTTCCAGCAACTCTCCAGACACATAAAGACTATCACAACTGGTAGATAGCAGCTGGTGGAGGGATACATCAACCTGCCAGTCCAACTATCTAGTTTACTGTCAAACTGCACATTGCGCTGTTCGCCAGTATGTATCATTTGACCACCCTTGAGTTCCAAGTTATGGTAGAAGTAGAGAATGAAGCTCACCTAAATAGAGTGGGACCAGCTGTGCAGCAATCTAACATATATGGAGGGCAGTTCACAACCAGGTATAGGTCAATAACATCTTATCATTAATCTCTTTGGTGCCAGCAGCAGCCACAGCATTGTCAGCACATTAGTATTCTATGCTTGGTGGTACTGCGTTAAAATTAACAGTCAAAGAGTCATTGAAGAATGTATTTTTAAAGTATCAAAGTGTTGTGAACATATGTAGTTTGCAAACTGCAATACTTGTTGCAGTGTACAGACTGAGAAAATGGTGAGCCCATATTAAAACGTTTTCTGACGATGTTGTAAGGTGCATATTGGGATATAAAGTTCACGATGGTAATTTGGAGTTAGATAGCTGTATAAGTACTTGCATTATAATTTCATTACATGGTAGCATACATACCTCAATATGTTTGAATGCAATACTCGCAGAATTCAAAGGAAACAATAAACAATCAGTCGTGAAATATTGCCATATTGCGATTGGGGCTGATGTGGAATGAATAATAAGAATGACCTAATATATATATATATATATATATGTGTGTGTGTGTGTGTGTGTGTGTGTGTGTGTGTGTGTGTATGTATGTGTGCATGGTGTGTGCATGTGTGTGTAAGATGAAACAAAAATAAAATTGTAACAGACTGATATTTTTACAAGCTGTAACATGTTTGATTACATCATATGTATCATGATTATGTTTCCTTGGGAATATATGTGACGTAACATAGCTTAATACCACACACTCTAGTTAGGAATATGTGTATCATGGTCTTACATAGAATTCAAGATAAGTGTCTAAACCGTCGGATGGCTACATTGAAGTCATGATGAATTTTTTTCAGATTACCTGTCTGATGATTGCAAGTGTCGGCTATTGAATCGGAATTAGTGCTGGTGTTTCTGCATTGCTTACAGGAAAATAATTAAAACAGCAAGTGTTAGCGCATCATAACATAGTGTGCTAACGTAAATGCCGCACTATGCTTACTGGTTCCTACAGAATCATACTCCAAAGCCGTCTAATAGAGGTGACACCTATTTCTACTTTTGCCTATGTTGATAACACAGAGTGCTGATCAACAGTAGCCACTCATTTACTTCAAGTACACAGATTATACTATTTCACATGCCTTTGGCCTTAACTACTGTGCATGGTAAACAGCGGCTTCTGACAGTTCATTATTGGTATTATGAATACACATCTCACTGGCCATTAGAACAAAAGTGATCTCCTAGCCAGAAATTAGACAAATGCAGTGCATCAGCGTTTGAGATTCGAATGGAGAAGATTCTTTTGGGAGTTTGATGCAGCTTTTCGCACGTTTCATCATTTGTACATAACTGTAACATACAGTTAATATAGAGGTTAGCAGGAGTGTCCATATACACCCTCAAACCAGTGTAGCAAAGACATTCCAACGGATGGAAGATGGAAACACAGTTTGTTTTAATGGACTGTGAGTGTCCTACATAGAGAATAGACATAGACATCAAAAATTTCTAAATCATTTCTGGTAAACACATGTGTTAGTTGCATTCAGCTGTTGGATACACACTTATCTTTATGCACACATCAGCCAGAACTGGAAAAGTTTGCTTGTGATTGGTTATTACATCAGTCCACAGTGGAAGCTCGTTCCTAGATTGTAGGACATTGAAATATGTTGAACACTGAAATATTTCACAGATATTTCTTACGAACCAGGGATGTGACAAGTAGACGCTATGTAACACTTCACCCTATACACCTAAATGTCACAGACAATAAACGGTAACCAAATGTCCCCAGATTGTAACATCATATCCCAAGACTGTAACAAAACGCCTCCTGAACTGCAGCAAAAATACCCCATGTTCCAGCAAAATGCCGTTTGTTATTGTGAAATTATAACAAAATATCATCAGTGTATAGAGAAGTAGTACAGTTTTAAGAAGAGAAATCTCAAAACTATTATGAAAACGTGTAGAAGCAATGTGCAATCCTCAAACGCTGTTTTACTTGATTTCTGTATCATTTGATGTGTTGTTTGTTTGTTTGTGTGTGTGTGTGTGTGTGTGTGTGTGTGTGGAGGTCTACCCAGAATAACAACGACCAGAACACCATGCTGAGCACTAAGGTTCCGTGTAGCTCTCGGTACCTCGGTATTTCAAAATTAAAAATATGTTTTACATATGCTATACATCATGGCCACTTTGGATAATAGCATTTTCATAGAAATTCCAGAAATATTTCGTCTGCAGCTGCCAGGCCTGTAACACATGTATAAAAAATCCCTTGGTTTCTTTACAACCATTTATCACCCTTTGTCAAATGCCTCTGTTGTGTACTCACGTATTTTGTCTTTGTGAGAACCCTGTTCACTAGTATATGTGACAGTTTTAATCCATCTTCAGAGATCTCATCACTGAATGTTCTGGCTATGAACATGTAGTCAACTTCACATGCCACTAGTTATGTTCCTCCTGGGACACCTCAGAGACTTGCAACGTATACAGGGTCAGTCACCTAACATTACCGCTGGATATATTTCGTAAACCACATCAAATACTGACGAATCGATTCCAGAGACCGAACGTGAGGAGAGGGGCTAGTGCAATTAGTTAATACAAACCATAAAAAAATGCACGGTAGTATGTTTTTTAACACAAACCTACGTTTTTTTAAATGGAACCCCGTTAGTTTTGTTAGCACATCTGAACATATAAACAAATACGTAATCAGTGCCGTTTGTTGCATTGTAAAATGTTAATTACATCCGGAGATATTGTAACCTAAAGTTTACGCTTGAGTACCACACCTCCGCTGTTCGATCGTGTGTATCGGAGAGCACCGAATTACGTAGGGATCCAAAGGGAACGGTGATGGACCTTAGGTAAAGAAGAGACTGGAACAGAACATTACGTCCACATGCGAGCACCTTTTTATTGGTCTTTTTCACTGACGCACATGTACATTACCATGAGGGGTGAGGTACACGTACACACGTGGTTTCCGTTTTCAATTACGGAGTGGAAGTGAGTGTGTCCCGACATGTCAGGCCAATAGATGTTCAATGTGGTGGCCATCATTTGCTGCACACAATTGCAATCTCTGACGTAATGAATGTCGTACACGCCGCAGTACTTCTGGTGTAATGTCGCCGCAGGCTGCCACAATACGTTGTTTCATATCCTCTGGGGTTGTAGGCACATCACGGTACACATTCTCCTTTAACGTACCCCACAGAAAGAAGTCCAGAGGTGTAAGATCAGGAGAACGGGTTGGCCAATTTATGCGCCCTCCACGTCCTATGAAACGCCCGTCGAACATCCTGTCAAGGGTCAGCCTAGTGTTAATTGCCGAATGTGCAGGTGCACCATCATGCTGATACCACATACGTCGACGCGTTTCCAGTGGGACATTTTCGAGCAACGTTGGCAGATCATTGTGTAGAACCGCGATGTATGTTGCAGCTGTTTGGGCCCCTGCAATGAAGTGAGGACCAATGAGGTGGTCGCCAATGATTCCGCACCATACATTTACAGTCCACGGTCGCTGTCGCTCTACCTGTCTGAGCCAGCGAGGATTTTCCACGGACCAGTAATGCACGTTCCGTAGACTCACTGCCCCGTGGTTTGTGAAACCCGCTTCATCGGTAAATAGGTGGAACTGCAACGCATTCTCTGTTAATGCCTACTGACAGAATTGCACTCGATGATTAAAGTCATCACCATGTAATTGCTGATGTAGCGACACATGAAACGGGTGAAGGCGGTGACGAAGCAGTATGCGCATGACACTACTTTGAGTCAGTCCACCGGCTCTCGCAGTGTCCCGTGTTCTCATGTGTGGGTTCATGGCAACAGCAGCTAACACACCAACTGCACCCGCTTCTCCTGTGACGGGCCTGTTACGGACCTGTTTGCGTGCTACGACCATACCTGTTGCATACAGTTGGCGGTAGATGTTTTGCAATGTGCGGCACGTTGGATGCTCTCTGTCCGGGTACCGTTCTGCATACACCCTGCAGGCTTCAGCTGCATTTCGTCGACACTCGCCGTAGATGAGTATCATCTCCGCCTTTTCAGAGTTCGAATACACCATGGTCACAGTTCCTACAACACTACACTATCACAGACGTCTGGTAACACGGTGTACTACAGTTGGTCTGCGTGCGGAGACGAATGCAGAATAACAATAGCAGGAAGCGCTACATGCGGACACTGCGACAGCTACACCAAACTACAAAAGTCCACTACAGCCACACTCGTAAACACGGTCGTCATCGTAAACATGTCCCTGCAGATGCTGCTCGCCGACCGTGGCCCGTGTTTGTTACAACACGCAACTGAACGTCGGAGGTTTCAAGCGTCAACTTTAGGTTACAATATCTCCGGATGTAATTAACATTTTACAGTGCAACAAACGGCACTGATTACGTATTTGTTTATATGTTCAGATGTGCTAACAAAACTAACGTAGTTCCATTTAAAAAAACGTAGGTTTGTGTTAAAAAA
This sequence comes from Schistocerca piceifrons, assembly GCF_021461385.2. Classification (NCBI taxonomy): domain Eukaryota; kingdom Metazoa; phylum Arthropoda; class Insecta; order Orthoptera; family Acrididae; genus Schistocerca; species Schistocerca piceifrons. Next base: position 430,506,820 of record NC_060142.1, read on the forward strand.
CATACTTCCGTGCATTTTTGTATGGTTTGTATTAAACAATTACACTAGCCCCTCTCCTCACGTTCGGTCTGTGGAATCGATTCATCAGTATTTGATGTGGTTTACGAAATATATCCAGCGGTAACGTTAGGTGACTCACCCTGTAGAGCTGGTACTTAAGCAATATATAAACACATGTGTACATCCACACATGTCAAACAACAATCGATACTTACATGGAGTATGACATTCATCCTCAGTCCCATGCTCAACATAACTACGCTGCAGTCCACGAACGTATACTTAACATATTGAGTGACTTCTTAGCTAATAAAGATAAACACACCCACACATCCACTCACCCATTCTCTCACCCACCCACACTCACAGCTCTTTTCAGCTGGGCAAGAACACACCTATTACCACCAGACTGAATAGAACGCTGTCTCATGGTTGTAGATAACGTACTTTATAAAACTGTGGTGAGCACAACCTGCGTAATTGCGTGTTACATACACTCACCCTGTAAGTGTGAAGGTGGGGAAAGGGAGATTGATTCCTGTATGTGTTCACAGGGTCAAATAGCACACATTCCCGCCAAAATTACATTGACTCCTGGGTACATATCTACAGGCATCAGAGTGAGATAATTTATAGCGTTTTCGTGCTTATTAAAGCAACAGTCCTTTTACTTGCCAGAGTGTGGAAATTATTGCCAGAAGTACATGTACATGTCGTTAGACTGAAACAATATTTAGCGCTTTTTTGGAATGAAAGGAATAGTTCATATACCTGTCAGGTTTATGCAATGTATTATAACTGGGAAACATTTAAAGAAGGTCAAGGATGGTTTCTGTCTGTTATGTCTTCTGACTGCTGACACAAGTCTCATTACTTGGAATGTGTGTAAAAATTATGTAGCGGTAATGTCAGAAACCTCTGTCTTGATATTGATGTGTGATGCGTGGCTGTCATTAAATTACAGTATCTGGTTATATGATATGTCCACCTACAAGGAGCACTTGGGTGGCATTGTTATTGAACATGAAGGTGATAAAGTTTTAAATCTAGTCGGTGCTATCTCTCTCCACAGGTCGTGACCACTTGCAGCAGCAACAGTGAGTTCGCCCTTCATTGAAGAGAGCGACTGCCACAGCCACACTATAGAGAGCAGTCGCTCTGACACTCAGCTAAGGTAATTTGATCGTCACAACCCATTACTCTGATACTCATAAAAGGTAGTCTGGTCATGACCTGCTGCTTGAGTGAGGACATGTTGGCGTATGATGTATTCGTAGGGGTTTGCTACATTTGGAAATAAACGAAAAATCTGCTTATAATCCACCATTCCAAAGGGCTTGAGAAAAAGGGGCAATGTACTAAATAAACTAAGGTAGACTGCTGCATTAAAGAAAGGCAGTTATTATGGGGAATCTGGAACTGGAATAGGCATCTCCAAAATCATTTAATAACACATTTTTCTCAAAGCTTTCACTCTGACGAATTATATTCTGTGCAGTGGCTAATGATGATAGAAGCAATGATAATGACACAAATACTTCGTCACAGTAGATCCCCTAGTGCAGTGGTTGACTGTTATTTTTTTTATGCTGAATGTCCGTCATGTCGCCGTTAGATTCCTCTCCTAATGTTGGCTCGATAATATTCAGTGCGTTTTTCACTGTTTGGGTTTTCTTATACAACATCGGTAATTTTTCACAACATATTCCTAAATTTTTCGATGAGTACTTACCGGATTTGGAAGTCTTTAAGAATATTGTACTCAGTAAATACGATATTGTTTCGAATTCCCTATCCTCCACTTCCATCACATGCTTGATTAAACTTAATGGATGCATACCCAACATTCCAGATGGCCTTACGTATTTCAATGATGTCATCATGATCAGATCTTTTTCTTCTTTTCCTCCAATATTTCTGCCTTCTGCTTTCCTAGAAACATTGTTTACTGTGTCTTCTTCATCTTGGTATGTCTTCTCCTTTGTAAATATGTGTTCTTCTTAAAATAAGCTCCGCAGAGGTTGAGAAATGGGTTTAAATGCTTTTTTTCAGCATAGTCACGACATCACCTTGTCTTTTTTGCGGTACCTACTGTTTCTTGTGGTGGTCGAGATTTCAGCAAATCCTGATGAGATTATTTTGTAAACAGTATGTGTAGCTGGAGTAGGGTCATCCGTATACATTGTCCGATAGAAGTGGTGTAGTGTCATGAAATTTATTCCACATTTATCAGCAGTCTTCCTCAGTAAAGAACACGCTGTTAATTCCTTCGCTGCTCCAAATATGTCTCTTTTGGTGTAATATGTCTGTTCGTCTTCTTTTTTAGTTTCTCATGATGCCTTCGCAATGAAATAAACAAAATCTGAAACTGCACATAACACTGACATGCTGCTACAACTTAAAAGTTTTGAACCACGTTGTTAACACTTGATCCTTCGTTTTTGTTACAGTTTTGGAGGACTTTGTTACCGTCAGGGGGAATTTGGTTACCTTTCCTTTTGCTATAATATGTAGATGTATGGAGTGTTCTGTAGTCTCCACTTATCAATTTCCTGGTTCATATAAAAATTTGTGAAATCCAAGCTTCGTCTTAAGTATTTCAGAGTCGAACATACTAGTATTTCAATGCCCTGTAACTTAGCAACGAAAGTTTGCTATGGGCTGATGTAATACCTAATCACTAGAAAGCTTTTACACTGTGGGTTTATGTGTACATAATTATGTATGTGTTTACGTAGCAGTCCAGTACAATTAAATCATGTTTTCGTCAGAAATGATTCAGAAACGTCTGCATTCATGTAGGACATTCCCAGCCCACTATAACGAACTGTCTAGTAGAAGAGACGTGTTTAGCAGCAGTGAAGATGAACAAATGCGCATAAATCTGAATTTATACACTTAACATACCATACTTACTGGAAATTTTTCTCTTCTTTTGGTCCATATTACCACCTCGCAGAAAATGGAATCCAAAAAACGTACAGTGGAAGAGATTTGCTTCACAGTGCCAAAGATGAGAAGTGCTTGTAGCTTTTAAGGTATGCATGTTAGAGTCCATGTTTTCTAGACACTTCTGCTTCGAATAATCGTTCCTGTCACATCCTGTAATAATGACCATTTCTCCTGGGTCACCCTTAGCTGTCCCTTGGCATCGCCTGGAAAGTAATCTGAAAGAATTTAATCATGGCTTCAATATCTTGCTGCGATTTTTTTGTCTCTTTCGAATGTCGTATACAATGTATTCAAATCTGTTGGAGTAGGTATGCTATCATGTATTGGGTTTCTAATACATGCACTTATGTAGTTATCTAACTCCACATCATCATAACGAACTTTAACGTTCCAAGATACACTTTACAGTATTATCAAACATGTTTTAACATGGACTCATCATTGATTGAGTCTATACAAATACATCATAATACTGCATCCTGAAAAACGTATATTTTTGCAATACTTTTATTGTTTAGAAATACTTTCTGCAATGAGTCTTGAGCTATAAATTTTAACACAGCATTGCCGGCCACGGTGGCCTAGCGGTTCTAGGCGCTCAGTCCGGAACCGCGCGACTGCTACAGTCGCAGGTTCGAATCCTGCCTCGGGCATGGATGTGTGTGATGTCCTTAGGTTAGTTAGGTTTAAGTAGTTCTAAGTTCTAGGGGACTGATGACCACAGATGTTAAGTCCCATAGTGCTTAGAGCCATTTGAACCATTTGAACCAACACAGCATCAACAAACACATCGAATATTGGTGCGCTGATACTGCTGCGACTGCTGCTGCTGTCAAAGAGATGAACGTTGAAATGTTATGGACCTTTATTTAGTTGTGAACCGACCCACGCTGTATGCCAGATTTCTGCACAGTTGTTTCTACTCTATTTGAGTGAGCCTCATCTTCGTACTTCACTGCAAATTGTTTGCTTCTGCTATACCTCGAACCCAACATCAGATGCAGTCGTGACATTCACACACTTTGACCTATTAGCTATCAAATGATAAGTGTTTTATTTGTGAACAGCATTATCACTTTGACACCTAACTAGATGGTTGGATGGTGGTTTTATATACCCCTCCGACAATCGGTAGAACCCGCTGCGGATGAAACATAGAACTGAACTGCTTTTATAAGCTGGAGAGAGTTAGAAGGTGGAAATGTGATGTAAATAATAATAAAGTGCGTGTGGTTTTATCTTCGATTCTTGTAAGGAAAGGAAATAGATTTTTTTGTCATAACACACAAACGTTGGCCACAAATGATGCATATGTCTATAGAAGAACATAGTAGTGCTGGCAGACTGTAGTGGATTACAGAGTAATCGAGAAATGGTACAGGGAGAGACTTTCTGTTGAGACTGGATGTAGAACACGTCCATGGGGGCAAAAATGCCGTACTGTGTATGTCTGACTGGTGTCTATTCTTTTGTACATCTCCAACAGAACAGACACTGATCAGATATAATACGTTTCTGTATGGGTGCGGTGGCTGTTTGACATCTGATTCAGTGTGGATGCTATGATATTGTCTGAACTATAGGAATCAATAATTTGCGAGTAGGGAGTTAATAGACGAATGATGTTACATTGCAGCATATGGTAAGTTAAAAATTTGAGCTGGCCAGGAACTGTGTCCAGATGGTTGAAGTAGTTATGGCAACTGTTCATAAGAGGTGGTTTATCCTGGTTTGAGCCCATTCTAGAACAAATGTTCAACTTTCGCTATTTCATTACCGCAGTACCCACTCATCCTTTCCCATTATTTGCTCACCCTCTGTTTGACATAAAAATCCGGTACTGTTCTACTACACAGTTACCATATAATACCTCGGAACAACTGAACTAAAGTGGTTCTAAAATGACTGGCACAATGCGTATGTAGAAGAAGATATACGGTACTCTAACCAAAATTTAATTTACAGTTATTTGACTCTTGAACAGTATGTGGAGAAAATGAGTGATATGTATGTTACCACCCCGCAGGAAGATGCTGATACTAAGCAAAGTATAATTAAAGGCACAGCAGTAAGAGTTATTTGATTGTTGCTCTGAAGAAGTATTAATCTAGCTTTCCCAATATTCCCACCACCTGCAAAAGTTTCCACTTCCATTAAAACTGCAGAACACATGAATTTCCTGTTGCAGCCAGTGTTTTGAACTACCGTACTACTAATATACAGTTCCACACAGTAAATGGAATGACCCCATTAATAAATATAGAGTTCGATAAGAAATCGGTAGCTGTGGTAGAATATTCAAAATTGCTAGGTGTATGCATTGATGAGGGGTTGAACTGGAAAAAATACACTGAGGATCTGGTGAAACGTTTGAGTTCAGCTACTTATGCTATTGCAAATTTTGGCGATATACGTCTGAGTAAATTAGCTTACCACGCTTATTTTCATTCTCTGCTTTCGTATGGCATCATATTCTGGGGTAACGCATCATTGAGTAAAAGAGTGTTCATTGCACTAAAGCGTGTAATCAGAATAATTGCTGGAGCTCATCCAAGATCATCCTGCAGACACTTATTTAAAGAGCTAGGGATCTTCACTGTAGCCTCACAATATATATATTCACTTATGAAATTTGTTATTAACAATCCGAACGAATTCAAAAGTAATAGCAGTGTACATGGCTACAACACTAGGAGAAAGATGATCTTCTCTACTCAAGGTTAAATCTAACTTTGGCTCAGAAGGGGGTAAATTATGCTGCCACAAAAGTCTTTGGTCACTTACCTAATAGCATCAAAAGTCTGAAAGATAGCCACATAGCATTTAAAAGGACATTAAAAGAATTTCTTAATGACAACTCCTTCTACTCATTAGATGAATTTTTGGATATAGTAAGTGAGTAATTTCCATACCTCCACAAAAAAATATTACTGAGTGTCTTGTAATATTTTGTCTAATGTAATATCTTGTATAAACACCTTTTATTAACCTGACACGTTCCACATCATTACGAAGTGTCGTATTCATGATCTATGGAACAAGTGCTAATCTAATCTAATCTAATCTAATCATTCCAAATTATAAATGTTTCATGCAGTCTTGGCTGCATAGGTTTTCATTCCCTAACATAAACAAAAAAAATATTGTTCTATATTAGCAGTCATACACTAAGTTCAGCAAATCACAGTCTTTAAAAAATGCACTAATTTCCTTTTTTTATTACATCACCAGCCATGAACTATTTCCTAAATAATGACATCTTATACGCCCTAAATTCGATCTGTAAGAGGTCAGGCAGATGGGAGCAATGAAACATATGGGTATTCCAACTGTAAATTCTGCTTGTATGGATTTAATACTTACAGTTGATATCAGCTGACTTCGGCATTGTCTGGAAACACAATTGTATACACTTTTGTAAGTGAGCCATATGTACAAAGTGCTCAGACTGATAGCTTAGAAGGGCACTGAATACAGTACTGACATATAGTAGCCACTGAGTCAGTCTGTCGAACACAATATGTAATTCTCTGCATAGGTCAGATAAGTTCGTAACAATTGAATGATGTAAATAAATGGAAGTCTCCTGATGTTATCTTGAGTGCTGCATCCACATATATCTGGATCTGGACAATGGACAGTTTTAAACCAGAGGCGAATGTATGGAGGCCGCTTGATGGTTAATACTCTTTCATCATAAGAACAATAACGCACTGTATGGCACCACGTAACGTATCCCACATAGTCTCTGTAAATTGCACTTCAACACTGAGTTAAATATTCCCAATTTCTAATGCTATATCATAATCACTCTCTGCTTCTACACCACTATTCATATGGTTGCATCTACTGGCTGTCAAACTACATATAGTGCTGAACAATAGCAACTAGGACCCCTTAGCACTAGTTCAGCAACCTTAGCTCCAGTTCAGCAAGTTGTGTGTCTTGCTCTCAAATATCAGGTAACCCACTGCAGCTCGACAAATGACAGAGCAACAAACAGGTGTATGAGCTGCTCCAACATATCAGCTAGTGATGCATCATGGGCACTTATACTATGGAAAAAGATGGAAAGTTGCATTTTAGAAAACATACAGAATAATACCAATGACGGAAAAATGGTTTCATAATAACTACGTGCCAGTTTTTTTATTAATTATTCTGTCTGAGGTGCTGCTGGTAGATCTTCTCAGAACCAGCTGTGTCCCCAGCTCAGAAGTATCAGGTAGTATTTCTGTGTGCTGTGAATTGATTAATAATGGTGCAGTGAATAGATATGTGCTCTGCTCCAGCATACTAGTTACTGCAACATCAGAGGGCTGTTCCACTGTTGAAAAAGAAGAAAACGTGAATATCTGGGGAATGACACACATATGCAATGAATAATGAGAGAGACGAATTGGTTAATACTTACATGTCTGTTTTCCTCTCTTAATCTGCCTGCCGGCTAATATCTTGTAGAAACATCCTTATGCTCTCAATACAGGATGAAGAACCCAATGAAACACAATTGGCATAGTTACAGGAGGGGAGTGGATTGGGGAATTGGGAAGTCATTGACTACAGACCCCACTGATAAAGGGGACACTGACCATTTCTGACATTTGGAAGATCTGGCAACACTGTAGAGTAGGTTGAAACTGGCATTGATTCACTACTAACCTAAAACTTAATATTGATCCTACTTTCCGCAATGACTGAATTCCGAAGTATATTGATGTGCATGGTAAGTGATGACACATTTTCCTTCCGGTTGAATTTGTTTCCCACATGTTACAGCATGTCCTTTGAAAGCGCACGTCCGATTTTCCTCCCCATCCATACCCAGTCTGAGATTAAATGCTGTCTCTTATGGCCGCATCGTCGACGGGAGTTCCAGTCCTAATGGTCTTCCCTCCTTCTTCCATATGTTGTCTCTCGTAATTGCTGTTTGTTGTTAAATTTCTTTGAAATAGGAAGATTGAACATTGTAAATACATAAAACTGCAACCAGTCACTGTTTTGAATGGTTATTTATTATTCCATGAACCGGTTATCGTACCTTTTCAGGTTCATCTTCAGATAGTTTTCTGGAAGTTACATATCTACACTCCTGGAAATGGAAAAAAGAACACATTGACACCGGTGTGTCAGACCCACCATACTTGCTCCGGACACTGCGAGAGGGCTGTACAAGCAATGATCACACGCACGGCACAGCGGACACACCAGGAACCGCGGTGTTGGCCGTCGAATGGCGCTAGCTGCGCAGCATTTGTGCACCGCCGCCGTCAGTGTCAGCCAGTTTGCCGTGGCATACGGAGCTCCATCGCAGTCTTTAACACTGGTAGCATGACGCGACAGCGTGGACGTGAACCGTATGTGCAGTTGACGGACTTTGAGCGAGGGCGTATAGTGGGCATGCGGGAGGCCGGGTGGACGTACCACCGAATTGCTCAACACGTGGGCCGTGAGGTCTCCACAGTACATCGATGTTGTCGCCGGTGGTCGGCGGAAGGTGCACGTGCCCGTCGACCTGGGACCGGACCGCAGCGACGCACGGATGCACGCCAAGACCGTAGGATCCTACACAGTGCCGTAGGGGACCGCACCGCCACTTCCCAGCAAATTAGGGACACTGTTGCTCCTGGAGTATCGGCGAGGATCATTCGCAACCGTCTCCATGAAGCTGGGCTACGGTCCCGCACACCGTTAGGCCGTCTTCCGCTCACGCCCCAACATCGTGCAGTCCGCCTCCAGTGGTGTCGCGACAGGCGTGAATGGAGGGACGAATGGAGACGTGTCGTCTTCAGCGATGAGAGTCGCTTCTGCCTTGGTGCCAATGATGGTCGTATGCGTGTTTGGCGCCGTGCAGGTGAGCGCCACAATCAGGACTGCATACGACCGAGGCACACAAGGCCAACACCCGGCATCATGGTGTGGGGAGCGATCTCCTACACTGGCCGTACACCACTGGTGACCGTCGAGGGGACACTGAATAGTGCACGGTACATCCAAACCGTCATCGAACCCATCGTTCTACCATTCCAATACCATCAAGGGAACTTGCTGTTCCAACAGGACAATGCACGTCCGCTTGTATCCCGTGCCACCCAACGTGCTCTAGAAGGTGTAAGTCAACTACCCTGGCCAGCAAGATCTCCGGATCTGTCCCCCGTTGAGCATGTTTGGGACTGGATGAAGCGTCGTCTCACGCGGTCTGCACGTCCAGCACGAACGCTGGTCCAACTGAGGCGCCAGGTGGAAATGGCATGGCAAGCCGTTCCACAGGACTACATCCAGCATCTCTACGATCGTCTCCATGGGAGAATAGCAGACTGCATTGCTGCGAAAGGTGGATATACACTGTACTAGTGCCGACATTGTGCATGCTCTGTTGCCTGTGTCTATGTGCCTGTGGTTCTGTCAGTGTGATCATGTGATGTATCTGACCCCGGGAATGTGTCAATAAAGTTTCCCCTTCCTGGGACAATGAATTCACGGTGTTCTTATTTCAACTTCCAGGAGTGTATTTTTGGTAATGCTCGGCTCTGGCTTGCGACACTACAAGCGGCTCTGTTCTGTTAGTGTCTGTCTGTCTGCTTCCATTTTTATGGCCAGTTGGGACATCACTTCAAACACTTTTACACAATCCGTATATATTTACACTGTGACAGCGAAACTTTGCCAGCATCTGGCATGTGCTATGCAACTGTTTGAGTGGTGTAGCGACTGGTTGCAGTTTTATGTATTTGCATTCAGTTAACAGTTAGGGGTACTACAATATCCCTATAGGAGAAGCTTAATCTGAATGGACATTGATTTTTTAACTCAGAAGTCTTCCTCCCTGGTCATATACAGGGAAGATGTAGTTAACGTACTGAAAGGTAAGATTTTGCAGTTATGGTTCCAAATGAAGAAAAGTTGAAAATATAACCACACTGTGCCTGGCATATTCGAAGAGTGGCTGTTATTGAAGTGGCCGTTTCTGGACTTCATAATGTGCACTAGTTTAAACGTTAATATGTAGGGTGTCCCAGAAATGTTGCCGCAGATTTCTAGAGGAAATGGGGCACATAATATGGATTGAGAATTACATAGCAAACCATGGCCGCAAACGTCATCATACGGCTCTTGGTTGTGCTGTGCACGAGAGTACTGGAGGAGAACGCCGCTAGGTGGTGCTGTACACGAGAGTACTGGAGCAGTTCGTGAGGAGTTCCTCATTCGAGCGCTAGGCAGCTTCAGAGGAGCAGGGAGCGCTATACGAACGGTGAGACTGCAGACGTACACTCAATGTATGGAATAGCTGAGTGCAATGGACGATCCGCTTGACGCAACTTTCGAAAACGCTACACAGACAGACATGAACCGCACCACAGTTTGCTTGCACATCTGCATCGAAATTTGTACGAGTACTTGTTTGTCATTAAGAACTGGCACGGCTAGAGAGGGCAGGCCACGATCGGCACGTTAGATTGTTGGGGAAGAAAGTGTGTTGGATGCCGTGAAGAATAATCCAAGCACCAGCTTATGTGCCGTCGATTCGGACGTAAGAATGTCTCGTAACAATGTCCAGCCTGTTTTGAACGCGAGTCCTTACACACTTTTCTTCTCCGAATGGTGCAGTTATTGCACCCCGATGACCTTTCACCAGTGTGCCTTTTGCACAGTGGTTTCTGCTACGAAGTGGCCGCTATGTGCATTTACCAGCTTATGTGTTGTTCACTGATGAGGTCACATTCACGAGGGATGACATATTCGATCAGCACAGTGAGCATTTGGGGTCATCAGAAAACCCCCTCGTTGAGCGGCAGCACGCAGCACAATATCGCTTCACAGTCAACGTGTGGGACGGTTTTTCCGGCGATTGCTTGGTCGGGCCGTACATTTTACCATCCCGCCTGACCACCGCGAACTATCAAACCTCTCTGGGAAAGGTTTTTCTCGGCTTACTTGAACATGTTTCAGGAAATATGTGGCGCTACCTGTGGTCCCGACATGATTGCGCATCTCCTCATTTCTGTGAGGCTGTTTTTTGGCCTGAACGGGACAAACCCGCATTTCTGAATTTTCGCATGGTGGACTGGAATCCTGGCACCCACGCTCATCGGATTTATCGAACCTTTCTTTCTGCGGGGAGCCATGAAATCTCTCACGTATTGCGATCCTGTAGAGTTTGAAAAGGACCTCGTCGCAAGAATTGTCTGCACAGCTGCTACACTCAAAGAAATTCCAGGTGTGTTCAAGCGTTTCTTACAGTCGATGCTCTGTCAGTGTTACGTATGCGTGGCGTCTGATGAAGCAAATTTCGAGCATCTGCTGTAACATTAGAGCTGTAGTCGTGTCGTACACCCTGTGTACTCATTACGTCCAATGTTTCAAATGAATCACTCTCTTATTTCCTTTCCGATCTTCGACTTCCGATAACACTTACATCTGACATTTGCGGCCAAGCTTGTCGCAACATTTATGGTACACCACGTACAGCAAAACATGACACAGTATAATTGTTTACATACATATTACGAGTTTACGCAGCCAATGGTGAAAATAAAAAAATAGTCCATTATAAATAACACAGTAATTGTGGAATAAAAGACTTATATAGCTCAATCCTACTACTCGATTGTTTGTAACGGAGCAGTAAGTGCTACATATTTGATCGTTCAAAAGTTCAACAATGAAAAGTCTTATCATCGGGGCTCGAGCTAAGATGTTGTACACCTGTTAACCACTTCTTTTTTTTCATTTCGTGGCTACTTAGGTGTTTCTACAGCTTCGTTTCAACTCGTCTTTGTGATATAAGGTCTTCCTCTTGGTACTGGTTTTGTACAATCAGCTGGTATTGACTGAACAAATTTGACTGAATTTCTGGTTATTGTGTCTTGGTGCAAAGTAATACTAACAGTCTCGCCAAGATACTATCAACTCATGTAAATACAATTTCCTGCCTTTAGAATAAACCATTGTTTCTTCAACAACATGTTGGTGTGGTTGGTGGGTACAATAGTTCGTTTCTTTTGTCCATTAGCTTCCTTTAACAATTATTTAATCGAGGATAGATTGCAAACCATGATAACTGTTTCTTTAATGAGATATATATCACCTTGTAAAAACCTTGTCCAGGATTTGGGATGTATGTAGTCTCTGTAGGAAGGTTGATGTACTTGCCTGTGTTCTTTTTACGTTGAGTCTGTACATGTTACTTTGAGTCAGATTTTTAATGAGTGACTTTTCATACACATATCTACATTAATGACAAAAAGTTAGCCCCACTCATACTACAGTTTTCTTAAACTTATTCTTGTGACAAATAATTTGGTCTCGCGTAAATGTCAGCTCCTCCCTACCGTGGCGAGTGGCAACCCATTTGGGTCTAAGCCAACCCGATGTTGCAGCAGAATGTTGGTTTCCTATCTTGCGGATCTGCTCTCACAACGCGACTTGAGAGGAACGCCGCAACTGAGAGAATAATGTGTATCCAACGAATCTCTTATTGATTTCCACTAAACGTTTGCCACACATATATTCTGGGTAACCTTGAAATTATACGGGTCAATCGAGACGTTTTACATATTCAACGATTTTCATCGACACACTCCAAGAGTTTTATATCGGTGTTAATGAAACAAACAGAATCCTCTTTGCAATTACATAATCAGATGTCCGTTGACAGGCACAGCGTTAGTAGGTCAAGGAGAGCAACAGAAATACCGACTGCTTTCTCGATAACCTCCTATCACATGCCACAGGACGTCCATATTTCTAGATTTTCTCTTTTTTTCGCGTTAATGATCATAAGGTCGTTGTCAGAATTTTTTATTTGATTCAGTTTCTCCTCGCAACTCTAATGAAACGTGGCTGCTTTATTGAAATTGACTTAAAGGTAACTCTTACACGATATCGTCTTGGTACTCAAAAACGACAGAGAAGAGGCATGATGCATAACACACTCTAAGACGAAAAAAAACGATGCACCACGACGGAGTTACGAGGATTGATATTCATACAGGTATCGACAGCAAATGCAAAGCTGTAAATTTTCGCGGCCAATGGAAGAACGTGTGATGCTACTGCCCAATTTCACCATGCAGTTGGTAACGATAGTAAAAGGGAACATGCCAGTACAAGAGTATAAAGTCCTTGCGAAATTCATACTGTGTACTCAGTTGGACAATAACTATGCCTCGCATGCAGGGGTGTGAACAATACATTCAGATGTCAGAATTTGAGAGAGGAAGAGTAGTTGGGCCCAAAGAAGCCAGTTCGAGCGATAGGCGAATCGCTCGACACTAAAACAAAAGCGATGTCACTATTCCACGACGTTGTCTGGAATGGGTGAATCAAGACCGAACATAGTGTTAAGAAGGAAGCGGTCGATCTAGAGAGACGACAGAACGCGAGGACCGAGCAATCGCCAGAGACCTACTCAGAGTCCAGGATTCATCATTGTCATAAATTCGACGCACAACTCGTGTTTCAGTGACCACAATGACCCTTAACAGGTGGCTCCCACAAGAAGGGCCTGAGCTCACATCACCCCTAGCGCAGACAACCATTGACATCGGTACACGAATTAGGTCATTTGCAGTTATATTGGGCACATTCCATCTGGAATCTTATTGACTGGAGTAGAACTGCTTTCAGTGATGAGTCCCTTTTCGAAATGAGCCCAGATGACCAGCGAAGACGTGTCTGGAGACGTCCCGCAGAGTGTTGGGTTATCAAACTGACTGTCGTCCGCCATACGGGCTGACAACCAGGAGTTTCATTTTATAGTAGGGCCCATTTGGTCGTCATCCGCTGCAACCTCACAACGCAGCGGTACGTCGACGATATTCTACGCCCTAATTAGTTGTTCTTCATGGCAAGCCACCCTGGGGTTACATTTCAGCAAGATAATGCCTGCCCGCACACAGTGGAACTTGCTACTGCTCGTTTCCGTATTTGCCAAACCCTACTTTGGACAGCAAGGCCGCCGTATCTCTCTGGAGCTGAGAACATTTGGAACAGTAAGGACAGGGCTCTCAAACCAACTCGGGATTGTGACGATCTACCATTCCGTTTCGACAGAATTTGGCGAGTTATTCCTCATTAAGACATTAGACAATTCTGTCAGTCAATACCAAGCCGAGTAACTGCTTTTATTGACTTGCTCAATTCGTGAACCTCACTCCTTTGAACAGTTCATCTAATTTTTCTGAAACTGTAATCATGTATTTGTCTGTTTATGTTCGTCATATCTTCCGGTTTCAGTGCCACTGGGATAACTCCTTCGTGGTGAGTTGTTTATTTTACCTTAGAGTGTATATTGTACCAATAAATCACCTATTATTTAAAGAATTGAACTCTCGTGTATAAAATAGCTTCACACTTCTAGTTAGCTAATGTTAAAATATTTCGTTGCGACAGAATCTATTCACGAAATTTCAATCAACAACTTTCTGTTCCGACTGGAAAAATTGTTGGTTGGTGCCCATTTGCATAGAAAGAAATGATCATTGTAATAAAATAAGAGAAATTGGCGCTCGCACGGAAAGATTCACGTGTTCGTTCTTCCCGCGTGTTGTTCTGGAGTAGAACGGTAAAAAAATAGCTCGCAGATGGTTCGACGAACTCTCTGCCAGGCACTTAGCTGTGAATTGCAGAGTAATCACGTAGATACAGGTGTAGATGCATTTGATGTTAAGCATGCAAGAGAGAAGTAACGTAGAAAAAATTCGAAATTACCTTTAGAGTTTGTTGGAGGTAGCTAAATGCTCTCATTGTCAGACACTGAATGAGTATAATCGGGGTACTTTGTACTCCGTTTTAAGCAAAAGTTAGTTTTTCACGCATCTAAAGTTTATTACGTCATATCTCCTGAACTATATTCTTACAGTTCTACATCTACATCCGTACTCCGCAAGCCACCTGACGGTGTGTGGTGGAGGGTACTTTGAGTACCTCTATCGGTTCTCCTTTCTATTCCAGTCTCGTATTGCTCGTGGAAAGAAAGATTGTCGGTATGCCTCTATGTGGGCTCTAATCTCTCTAATTTTATCCTCATGGTCTCTTCGCGAGATATACGTAGGAGGGAGCAATATACTGCTTGACTCCTCGGTGAAGGTGTGTTCTCGAAACTTTGACAAAAGCCCGTACCGAGCTACTGAGTCGAAACTTCAACAAAAGCCCGTACCGAGCTACTGAGCGTCTCTTCTGCAAAGTCTTCCACTGGAGTTTATCTATCATCTCCGTAACGCCTTCGCGATTACTAAATGATCCTGTAACGAAGCGCGCTGCTCTCCGTTGAATCTTCTCTATCTCTTCTATCAACCCTATGTGGTACGGATCCCACACTGGTGAGCAATATTCAAGCAGTGGGCAAACAAGTGCACTGTAACCTACTTCCTTTGTTTTCGGATTGCATTGCCTTAGGATTCTTCCAATGAATCTCAGTCTGGCATCTGCTTTACCGACGATCAACTTTATATGATCATTTCATTTTAAATCACTCCTAATGCCTACTCCAAGATAATTTATGGAATTAACTGCTTCTAGTTGCTGACCTGCTATATTGTAGCTAAATGATAAAGGATCTTTCTTTCCGTGTATTCGCAGCACATTACAGTTGTCTACATTGAGATTCAATAGCCATTCCTTGCGCCATGCGTCAATTCGTTGCAGATCCTCCTGCAGTTCAGTATAATTTTCCATTGTTACAACCTCTCGATATACCACAGCATCATCCGCAAAAAGCCTCAGTGAACTTCCGATGTCATCCACAAGGTCATTTAGGTATATTGTGAATAGCAACGGTCCTACGACCCTCCCCTGCGACACACCTGAAATCACTCTTACTTCGGAAGACTTCTCTCATATAATTTTGAAGGCACATTCAGCGGTATGATGAAAATGTGATGCGAGTAGAGTTAGAAGTAAAGAAGTAATAAACTGAAAAGTCATGCCTGCTGCTGGGGTTTTATTTCATGAGCAGCGAAAATGTAGTAAGCGATAAAACTTTTCATTTCATCTTTTTGTGGGAGGTGGCTCCGAGAAAAAGTTACACAAGGTTAGCACTTATCTGTGAAGTTTGTTGCAAGCCACTAATTGCTGTCATTCACGAATATTGGATGAATATAGGCGGAGTATTTTCGCTCGGCGATTTACGCTGCTTCAACACCTACACGCAATTTCTAACTGTAATACTTGTCCAATTTTGTTGGATTTTTTTTCTATAAGTCTGTACCTCTTGATGAGTAGATTACGACAGCGTTTTAAATTTTGACAATTCAGCCAGTAGTTATGAGAAATATTGAAAATTGAGGCTTTGTTGCCCTGACAGTCTTCAGATATGCGACCTGAAACTAGTCCTGTGAACAAGGATAGCCGTTTAGTAATACAGTTTACTGACACAAGTATTTGAAGTTCTGTGACGTCGTTGTGACACATATGAGAAGTCAGAAATTGCTTCCTTTAGCACGGTCAGTTCTTCAAAGCGGTGCCGCTTCAAATATGTTGATCTTTCCCGGCAGAAATTTGAATCATATGCGGGAGATACGCTCTCAATGATGGTTTGATTACATACAACGAAACGAGAACAAGAATCATTCAGCATATAAATTAACGCACTCGAAAAAAATAACCCATTTCTACAACTTGGTGCTCATCTTGAGCTCGTTGCGCAACTGAGCAAAGAAGTACTGAAAGAAATTCATCGACCTGGTCCCTTCGCTGGACTATACTACTGTTTACTGTGTTGAGGTCTTTCCTGATTAAAACGGAAGATCTCATTCCCACTTAACCTAGAACCCATATGGTTCAGGATATTAGCTTCTGAAGTTAACTACCAGTTGACATGTTGTGAATTGTGCTAATTATGGACTCGTTGTGAAGGGGAAGCAGGCACTATCGACCTCTGCGGTTTTGCATTTAGTTGTCGCGAACTGACCACAGCACGCGTTTCTGGATCACTGCACTTACTGCTCTCTGATAATGTCGCTTGAAAACACAGGGGCTGTCAGCGGTCCTACCTATGGGTTTTATGCAACCCGCAACGCCTTCAAATAACACGTGCAAGGTTTTCATATTCTCTCGCTTGCTACTTCTAAACAATTAGTCCTGCATAAAAAACGAATAGAATCTTTTTCCAGGAAAGTTAATGTAGTTAAATTTTGTAGTACGATACGTTTATTAATAGTGCATAACAGTGTTTCATTCTGACAGCGTGTTAATTCTGTAAATATTAGCTGTTCCAGTTTACTGCATTGTATTAACCTATTTCGACTATCGCCTGACAAATGATCAGGGTAGTAAGTGTTATATTCATATGTTTTATCTTTTTATGTTATACTTTCTTACATGTTCCACACCCACGACGATCATCTCATTTTTTGTGTCTATGGAACGAAACCTGAATCTAATCTAATCTAATCTAATCTAATCTAATCTAGAGGATGCAGCCTTCGAATTATTCAAGTAAAACGTACAAAAGTGACCTCAAACGCATTTTTCTTGAATAAATCGGAAACTGTGGCCTCCAGCTAAAATGTGTCCCAGTACAAAATTTAACTGCATTAATTTCCTGCAAAAAAAGGCTGGTTTATTTTTTTCTGTTGGACTTGTTTGCACATAGTGAGCGAGAGATTATGAAAATCTCGCGTGCGGTTTTTGCAGGCATTGTGGGTTGCATGAAACCCATAGGTAAGGAAACTGAAACACTTTTATAGAGCATCTTTGCAGTGGTTTTGCCGGCCGTGGTGGCCGAGCGGTTCTAGGCGCTTCAGTGTGGAACCGCGCGACCGTTACGGTCGCATGTTCGAATCCCGCATCGGGAATGGATGTGTGTGATGTCCTTAGGTTAGTTAGGTTTAAGTAGTTCTAAGTTCTAGGGGACTGATGACCTCAGATGTTAAGTCCTATAGTGCTCAGAGCCATTTGAACCTTTTTTTTTGCTGTGGTTTTTGCTTAGTATTAATGTAGTTGTATAAAAATTGTTTATATGCACTCGGCGTGACTAATAACCAGCTTGTTTCTGTATGTCCAACGTGTTGTCGATTCCACATTTCTATCGCACAGTATTTCGATGGCTGGCTTTGGCATCATGCTAGAATGCTTCACTGGTGGGACAGTAATGTTGTTCCTGAGGTGTCGTTCGAAGAGCGAGGTTCCAATGGAGAGATGGTACAACCAACGCGTCCAGAAGGAGAGATAGTAGCTTTGGCAATATGCTAGAATGCTTCACTGGTGGGACAGTAATGTTGTTCCTGAGGTGTCGTCCGAAGAGCAAGGTTCCAATAGAGGGATGGTACAACCAACGCGTCCAGAAAGAAAGATAGTTGCTACAAGTAGCACCGGCGAAAGAGCGATACCGGTGTAGCCACGCCCAGAAATGTTTCGCTACGCCGGTGCAATCGCTCCTCTGATTGCGGCCGACCGCAGGACCGCTCAACACGGTCCACGACCGTCGACTAAGAAGGCAGCATCGTCTTCTAGTAGGCCAGCTGTGTGGTCAATGTATCAGGCTGAACTCCACATGAAAGTTATTATTAAATTAGAAGGCCTCAGGGAACCACAGAAAGGGCGTCCATCTAAAAGGGGGAAGGTAAGACACAGTAAGTTAGTTGTAGAAACGATCGGTATTGTAGTTGTAAAGTGTCGTAGCTGTGTTGGGAAAGAGCCAGAGCTCCAAGCCCTAATAGAAAGCACTGAAGCTCAAGTAGTTATACGTACAGAAGGCTGCGTAAAGCTGGAAATAAGCTCAGCAGAAATTTTTTCTAACGATCTAACAGTGTTCAGAAAGGACAGATTAAATACAATTGGTGGTGGAGTATTTATTGATGCCATAAGTAGTTTGCCTTGTAGTAAAAGTGAAGTAGATAGTTCCTGCGAAATAGTATGGGTAGAGGTTATACTAGACAATCGGACTAAAGTATTAATTGGGTCGTTTTAGCTACCCCCCTACTCAGAAGATATAGTTGCTGAACAGTTCAAAGAAAACTTGAGTCTCATTTCAAATAGGTACCCCACTCATACAATTAGAGTCGGTGACTTTAATCTACCCTCGATATGCTGGAAAAATTATACGTTTAAAGCCGGCGGCAGACATAAAACGTCATCCGAAATTGTACTGAATGATTTCTCAGAAAATTATTTTGAACAATTAGTACATGAGCCCACTCGAAAACTAAATGGTTGCGAAAGCGTACTTGACCTCTTAGCAACAAATAATCCTGGAAAAATAGTGAGTATCGTGACGAATACCGGGATTAGCGACCACAAGGCACTAGCTGCTAGGCTGAATACCGTCACTCCTACTACTATAAAAAAGAATATCTGTTTACAAAAGCTGATAAAAATGCTCTGAATGCCTTTTTATGAGACAGTCTGCACTCCTTCCGATCTGATCATGTAAGCGTAGAAAAGTTGTGGACTGATTTCAGAGAGATAGTATCGACAAAATTGAGAGATAATCACCACATGAATTAATAAGTGATGGTACCGATCCCTAATGGTACACAAAACGCTATTGCAGAAGCAGCGAAAAATGCATGCCAAATTTAAAAGAACTAAACTCTGTCTCGGAATCGGGTAGAAAACCCAAAGAGATTTTGTTCATATATAAAGCATACCAGTGGGAAGACGCAATTAATACCTTCACTGCGCGATAACAACGGTGAAGTCACTGATCACAGTCCCACTAAAGTAGAGTTATAAAACACGATTTTCCGAAACTGCTTCACCCAAGAAGACGAAGTAAATATTCCTGAATTCCAATCTAGAATGACTGCCAAGATGAGAAACATAGAAGTAGATATCCTCGGTGTAACAAAGAAGCTTACATCACTTAATAAAAGCAAGGCTTCCTGTCCAGATTGTATACCAGTCAGGTTCCTCTCAGAGTATGCTGATACAATAGCTACACATTTAGCAATTATATACAAACGCTCTCTCACAGAAAGATCCGTACCTAAAGACTGGAAAATTGCTCCAGTTACACCAAAACCCAAAAAGGGAAGTAGGAGTAATCGGTTGAATTACAGGCCCATATCACTAACGTCGATTTGTAGTAGGGTTGTGGAACATATGCTGTATTCGAACATTATGAAGTACCAAAATTTCATTCTTGGGAAACAACTAGCTCTTTATACTCATGAAACAGTGAGTGCTATCGAGAAGGGATGTCAAATTGATTCCATATTTTTAGATTGCCAGAAGACTTTCGACACTCTTCCTCACAAGCGTCTTCTAACCAAACTTCGTGCCTATGGAATATCGCCTCAGTGGTGCGACTAGATTCGTGATTTCCTGTCAGAAAGGTCACAGTTCGTAGTAACAGACGGAAAGTCATCGAGTAAAACAGAAATAGTACCAGGCGTCTCCCAAGGAAGTGTTATAGGCCATCTATTGTTCCGGATCTATGTTAACGACATAGGAGACAATCTCAGTAGCCGCCATAGATTCTTTGCAGATTATGGTTTCATTTATCGTCTTGTAAAGTCATTAGATGACCAAAACGTGGTGGCCGAGCGGTTCTAGGCGGTACCGCCTAGAACCGCGCGACCGCTGCGGTCGCAGGTTCGAATACCGCCTCGGGCATGGCTGTGTTAGTTAGGTTAGTTAGGTTTAAGTAGTTCCAAGTTCTAAGGGACTGATGACCTCAGAAGTTAAGTCCCATAGTGCACAGAGCCATTTTTTTCACCCTGAATAAAGAAAAGTGTGAATTTATTCACATGAGTACTAAATGAAATCAGCTAAATTTCGATTAAGCGATAACTCACACAAATCTGAAGGCTGTAAATTCAATTAAATACTTAGGGATTACAATTACAAATACCCTAAATTGGAACGATCACATAGATAATGTTGTGGGTAGAGCCAACCAAAGACTGCGATTCATTGGCAGAACACTTAGAAGGTGCAACAGGTCTACTAAAGAGACTGCTTACACCACGCTTGTCCGCCCTATTCTGGAGTGTTGTTGTGCGGTGTGGGATCCGCATCAGATGAGTCTGACGGAGGACATCGAAAAAGGACAAAGAAGGGCGGCTCGTTTTGTATTATCTCGAAGTAGGGGAGATAATGCCACATACATGGTACGTGAATTGGAGCGGCAATCATTAAGGGGCTCGGGAACGCCCTATACTTGCAATGTTAAAATAACGCTTATAAATTACATCTTTCCTCACAAAGTATTTGAGGTAGGGAGTTGAACTTTTTACAGATTATTTATTGGAATGTGGGCTACAACTTAACACAGGGATTTTACAAAATTTTAGTTCAGTTATTAAAGATGATTTTTTTTCAATTGTAATGAAAAACAACATTTTTTTGCAATTTTTTATTTATATATTCAAAAATATACAGTTTTTTTGAAAAAGGCTGTATTAAATTATGCAGAAGGTACTGTGTAACATTTACTGAAAGTTTGAAACAAATATGTTTGGAAGATCCTTAGAAAACATGTAATTAGTATGAGAAAATAAAAGTTTTGGGAATCGAGCGATTATCTTCATCCTCTGCAAACTCCTCCTCCAGCTTCCTCTTGTTCCTCCTCCTGTTTACTCTTGCTTGTATTTCCAGACTCTTTACAGCCCTGTTTGCAGCCCGAAGGCGTTCCTTGTCTAAAGCAAGCATCGCTCGTACCATGTTAGAACCTATCTTCATTCCCATATTTCTAAATACCTTGCACCTTAGAATGTTGCCATCATTGAAAGTCGCAACAGCATCATACACACCAAAGTGAAGTGTTTCTATTTCAACAAATACAGTCTTGGGGATTCTCGACCATATAACACTATTTACACTTTCATTGGGGTTTTGAGTTTTTCCGTGAATACACTTTTTCAACAGTTCAGGTGCTGCTAAGTGTCTGAAAATAGGTTTTATCGCCTCCATTATTGCATGAGGCAGACTATGCTTATGAGTGTACACTTCACCAGTTAGCAATCCTTTGTTATATTTACACCAACTGTCTTCTTCTTTGGGACACAAGCTATGTTGGGGATTTTTATCGGTTGAAGAAATATGAAAAAAAAAGAGCCGAAACAGCCTTCTTCATTTCGTCGACACTTTGTGTATTTTGCCTAATAGCCATTCCATAGTAGTTCTGTATTTTGTCAATTACACTGTCAGTTAACCTTCCCTTCCCATCCAACCCTTTACCATCACTGAGTTTTTGTTTTTTGTACGAAGCTTTCAGTCGCCGAAGTCTTGTTCCCATTCGCTTCTGTACGTGTCCAATACACTCAAATTTCTGCACTACAACATCATCACCATAGGGCTTCAGTCCTTGAACATGTTTGAAACTTTTAGAATCACCGTCACCAAGGTAATTAACATATCGCACTTAATCACACGCCTCAGAACGCTGGAATATACTGGCAACACCAGCCACTTCCATTCCTCCACTACTGCCACTATAGTTAGCTTTGCAATTATTTTCATGTGTACCTTTATATTTTTGTGGACATCTACAATACTTTGATATTACTGCTACATCTAAAACTTTCCCTGTACACATACTGGTGGCAGATACTACACCATGAAGAGATGTGTGTCCCCGTTTATGCCAGGTACCATCGAACGCTGCAGTCAAATCTCTGTTACCATTATTTTCCATTACTGCCTCTTCCACAGCATTCTTCGTAGATTCTATACAGACATCTTCTACTTTAGACCCTATTAATTTATTATAGGTCGTAAACTTGGTTGGGGGATTTGGAAGATTCATGATGCCACAGAAAATTGCACCTGCAGTAGCACCCTTACCAACTGAACGCAAGGAATAAACAAATCTAACGTTGTGTTCGTAGATTTTGCTACCATTTTCTTCAGTTGCCGTTACTGCAACACTGTTCCAAAAGGTGGTCATGTATGAACACCTATCACATTTCAGTTGTATTTCACTAGCAAGTCCTACGTGCTTTATTATGGAGAGTATATTGTGCTCATATATTTAGAGGTCAGTATGCCTCCACACCATAACAACTGAGCCACAAAAACAGTTATGTTCTGCAAAGTTGCTGGGAGCGTAAAGAGGTATAGTGTTGCAACGGCATACTGACCTCCAAATATTTGAAAGTGGAACACTCATTGACCAATGTTATTGTGAGACTGTCCTATTTCCACATGTGCGTATTTAGAGGGGTGCATTAGGCCCTGACTTTGTTTTTATGGATGAGAATGCATGACTGCACCGAAAAGTGTAGCTGGAGGAGCTCTTGGAACGAGAAGGTCTTCGGCGATTGTAGTGGCTTGTCAATTTCCCAGACTTAAATCCTATTGAGCATATGTTTGATGTGTTTGACAGTTGCACTGCAGCATATCTACGCGCACCGATGACTAGCCATCAGTTGTCAACAGCGGTGGTAGCGAAATGGAATACTGTCCCACAGGAACTCCTTACAAATTTTGTGACCAGAATGGCAGCACATTGCAGAGTGTGCATTGCCGTCTGTCATGATCACACACCTTATTAAGAACCACGTCCCACAGCTTGTAATAACCTTCACAAATCGAAGTGACATCAATGCCATTGTTGTCTTTCAATAAAAGTGTCATCTCACTGTACATTTGTTTCAGTTACTCTCTGTACTATACCGTAGCAGCTCTTTCTATTTAAGCTTCAAGTTTCATTGAGCTATGATACTTTGCAGTGACACAGCATCCATCATCTGAAAGTCACTTTCGTCCTTAAGTTTTGCACACCAGTGTATATGTGAATGACCGTCCTTTTAACAATCAACAAGCAGAATTGGTATGTTTTGCATATTATACTTGTGTTGTAATAAATCCGAAGAGAGAGTAAGCAACAGAATAGACTGCTAATGACTGTGGACAATGACAAGGCAAACAGAATAAAGAGTTTAACATGGATGAGCTCCAGCCGCAGAATAAAAATGTATAGCAAATTTATACGACAGATCAGAAGCCCATGAGTTAACAAAGATATTGGTAACCATGTTTCTGATTTTTTCAAGCATCCATTCATGCACCTATGAGAAACTTTTGCATCTTTATTGGCTAAAGAACATAGTATTGCCAGGGTGGAGGCTATAACACACAACTACAGAATGGACCATATGTCTGACCCTTTGCAAGACTGCATAGGTGTTTTGAACGCTAACAAACGGTATTTTCAATGTGCTTCACTGTACTCTGCGCCAATCACTTCCACATGATGTCAACCAACGAATAACTTACAGAACAGCTGCTGTGTGGCGTTTAACAGTATTTTGCAGTTAGTCTATTGGTGCAATATGAATACCCAGAAACTGACTGTTAAGACCAAGAAAAAATTAGAAACTATGCTTTGACTGCCCACATATTTAACCTTTTGTGGAGGCTGCAACAACAATGATGTAAGTGTAACACAGAAGTGTTGTATTAAAGTAGCAGTAACGTATTTCTCGCAATCCAGATACTCGTCTCCAAAATACCATCTCATACAGATGTCGCTGAATTAGGATCGGTTCCAACAAATAACGTAACTCTACAGCTCCTAAGAAAAAGAAGCAGTGTATCACATAGACTTAGTCATCCTGCATTAATGTAATTACTCCTTTAAGTGCAGTTAATGTGCTGAGTACGAAAAATAAACCTGGAAATGGGAGGTTTCCATGAAGGAGGAATGTAAGCTTTTATTAGAAAAATTAGAAGGCATTGCAGATATGCAGGCAAGATTTACATATTACTTTAAACACAGTATAGAAAAACTTGGATACACGTGCAGATTATATCATATTTTACTGTAAAAGCAATGATAAGCGCTCAAATTTAGAGTAGGAGCTGAAAATTAAGGTTTCGTCCACGTTTGATACACTAAAGGAGACGCGAAAAATCTATAAACTTTTACTCCCAATAGGACCTGCTTAAAAATGATGGTTACTTTATTTCTGAATCTGGAGGGCTGGATGTTGTGCATCTAAAACAGAAGAGCCGTTTGCAAAATTTAAAACTTGTGGAGTAGCAACATTTAACAATAATTCATTTGCAAAAGTTGTAAACATAAGGTTCTATAAGGAAATTCCGCAAGAATGCGTAGGAGAAGAGTCGCCCACGTTTTTTATAGGAAGATGTAGAATGCTTTAAAAAAAGTGTTATGCTGGCAATAAGAGGCAAAATTAAAACTTCAGAACGCTTTCATTTAGAAGAACTGAAAGGAGATAAGAAGCTAAATTTTGTAGGCGTAGAAAGGATAGTTTGAAGGAAAGAAATTAGATATGTATTGGAACTGTAGTTGCCAAACGACTGGATGGAGAAAGAAATAGATGGCTCGGATGTAGATTTAAATTATAAGTTGAAAACTAAGCAGTATTTTATTAAAACTACATGAAACAAACTTAAATGAAGAGTTGTATTTTGTGTGTAAATGTGTATGCAAGAATTAATAATGATTTTGTACAAGAAAGGTTGTTTTCATACGCTGTGTCCTTACAAACATCTGGGAAGTGTCTCGTATTTATGATGATCTACATGTATGGACAATGGGTAACTGTTTGACCTTGAAAAGTTGCTGAAAGTAAGTAGCGGAAGCTACAGCAATTATTGTTTTGTACCTATAGGTATATGAAGTTTTGCCAAATTTATATTTCCTGCCATTTTCTGCATAGGGCAATAGACCTACGTCAGATGCATGAGGGAAGGGGGAATTGGTCAACAGGGAATGATGTTGTAGGGTGGGAGGGGATAGGGTGAATATGAAGATAATGGAGAGTCTACTAGAGGTGTTATAGCCTACCTACTGACGAGCATGAACTCAATTTTCTTCTCATTCATTTGTAAACCTGGGAACTTGTTATGACTTGCAGGTCCTTTTTGCAACCAATTAATATAACAACATCGTCTTCATATGCAAGCGGATTTATTGTAGTATTACCCTGCTTTATTCCATATCGGTTTAATTTTTGGTGTTCTTTATCCATCTTTTCTAAAATTAAATTAAAAAGTATCGAAGATAATGCGCTTCCTCATCTAAGAGCTGTTCTGACTTCAAAATACTCTGACATTCCTATAAAAGCCTTTACTCTACAATAAAGTTCCTCCAAAACTTATTCTGTATTAGACTATTGAATTTTGCGAAACTAAAGCTCTTTAAGACACTGGTGATTGTTCCGCTATATAGGCTGTCATAATCTATTTGGAATCAACAAAAACTATTTTACCCTTTCTCGGTTGCCTGTCCGGCTGTGAGTTGGTCTACATTAGATCCCTTCTCTCTGAAGCGACATTGATAGTCTCCTGCAATTGGGATCTCAGTCGACAATGAGATAGAATTTTGTAACTTACGTTAAGGAGTGCAATCCCTCTAGAATTGTCGGATATCAGAAGCTCGTTCTGTTTTAGTATTGTGCAGATTACGACCATTTTTCAATGGGTAGACTTTCCCTCATATTCCCAAACATTATTTAGTAGTTTCGTCATTATTTTAACCAGGACCGGTCCTCCATTCCTTATTAGCTGTCCTGCAATTAGAGCTTCGTTGAAAGCCTTATCGTTTTTTAAGGTCTTTGATTGTTTGTTGTATTCCTCTTCAGTGTCTCTGGTACCTCATATGGAAGAGAGTAAATGGGGTCATCACAGGTTAGTAATTCTGCGAAGTACTCTGCCCATCACCATTTCATTTGAGTGTCATTCGTGAGGGTCTTCCTCTGATTGTCTTTAATAAATGTTTCTCTTTCTCATAAACCTGTGTTACTTTTAATTATATTTGTCTTGTCCTGTGATGGATACAGTGCTCTTCGGCTCCTTTTATTACATCCTTATAATATATCCTTTTCTCCATACTTTAGTGTAGTTACTGTTTCCTTGTTTTTTCTGATTTACCTGTCTTAACTCCTGATACCTCATAATTTCTAACCACCTCTTCCTACTCAACCTTTTCTCTTCAATTTTTTGCTGGCACGCTTGCCTGAAGCACACCTTATATGACCTCATTCATTTGCCTAGAATTTCGGATGTTAAGCTGTTTACTGTTTCCTTAATTTGAGGTCAGTCGTGGCTTCCGTAAGTGTCGTTTCAAAAAATTGATACAAAGTAGAAGTAAAATATAAAAATAAATCTAATAACGTATAAACGAGATTGTTCAGTAAACTTTTTATGATCGCACTTTGTTTTTGTTCTTTACCAATCTTAACGGTTGACATTCTCACAGCACACTTCACTTGTTGTCTTATTGCTCAGTTCTTAGATACATATTTGTATATAATCAGTACTCCCTGTTTTAGTTGCATTATTATCTTTTATCTTTTCATTAGCAAGCATTCTGTCACACTGACTTTTAGTAATTTTTTCTGAATACTCATGTTTGTGTGTTATTATATCTATTTTTATATATCTTGTTCTATTTCGAATCGATCTTGTGAACCAACGTTATGTAAGCAGAGAGATCAGTGCGGCTCTGTTCTCTGCTCTTTTTGGCTATTTACTTTGGTTCCCCACCGCATTGCCTCCCGCGTCAGTCGCTTCCACTGGTCGCCGCGTTTGGTGGTCCTAAGCTTCCATGCAAGTGTTTAACGTGGGTCTGACCCCTTCATTACTGACTTGCCCGATCTCAACACATTTATGTTTCCATGACTATTTGGTGGCACCTGAAAATGGAGGTTTAGGCTTCGAAACCAGTAGCGCAACAAATAATAAATTACAGGCAACTAACGCGAAATTTTTATTCTGTCAACGTGTTTCTCAGCTCCGGAGAAGTTCTTAAGAGCAAAGTGAAGAACCATTTAGTTTCTTTGCTTTAGGTGTCAAAATTCAGATGTAGGTATTTTCTTATTTATGTAGCTGTCGTAGCTATTTTTTGGTTTTATATAGAAATTCATCATATTGCCAAGTGTGAGACGGCTAATTTTTGTTTTGATAGCGTTGGAAAACGAGTTGGTAGTAAACCATTGCCTATGAAACTGTCCCGTTAACACCACATTGCCGAACATTAGCGACTGTATCATCAGCTTCTTCTTTATTGCTTCTCAGTCTTTTGTGTACTTAGTTTTCTCTTTTTTGTAGGTAATCACATAATTTTGCCTAATGGCAACACTTGACGTACTGGTATTTATATAGCCCATTTTGTGTGTAAGATCCAACAACATTACAGAAGAAGAGAAAAATCAGACAATTGCATAAATGTCCTACAAAGACAGATTACCGGTACCCAAAAAATTAAAAATATTTACATTTTTCACCCTCCTATATGCACTCACGAACACGCACACCATATAGTTTGCATGAAGTTATATTACAGTTGTCAGTAATAGTTAATTAAGGGACCCACCACCGGCTGTTGCGGCCGAGCGGTTCTAGGCGCTTCATTCTGGAACCGCGCGACGGTTACGGTCGCAGGTTCGAATCCTGCTTCGGGCATGGTTGTGTGTGATGTCCTTAGCTTAGTTTGGTTTAAGTAATTCTAAGTTCTAGGGGACTGATGACCTCAGATGTTAAGTCCGATAGTGCTCAGAGCCATTTGTACCATTTTTAGGGACCCACGTTGCATTCCTCAGTGTTTAGGTTCTATATCCAACATAACATGCAACAAAACATTTGTCGGTTGTACCTAACGTAGACCTCGAGTTATGCTACAGACCAGTCTGTCCCCACAATCAAGATTTGTGGGTTCCACTACCATACTCTAGCCCTGCTGTCCCTTGTAAAATTTACTTTAGCGGTTTAGTGTTGCCATTGTAATGGCTACCGGGGAACTGGACAACATGGCACGGATGATAAAATTAGCTGGCGTCTGAGTTACTACTATTTCATGCCTGTTAATCAAATTTTGAAGACAATACGCCGAAGCCAAACTCCACCAAAGCAACTGAACTTCTACTAAAATGATTACATTGTATTGCAAGTCCCAGACCCCCCGCCTCCTCCCACACGCACATACATGCTCGCACATGCTCGGGGGCGATTTTCTTCTCTTTCAGATAAGAGTGAAATATTTTGGAAACATCTGGCTTTTCAATACTACACAAAACGGTTTACTCATGTTACAGAATACCATATGGTATATATATCTTAGTTTAAAATAACAAAACTGACTATCATGAATGCAGGTGTGGGCATTCAGCTACTTATGAAAAGGGAAAATGTTACAGAATCTCAGTTTGGGCTTCACAGCCATCAAAAGAGACTTAGACTTTTCAGGTTGTGGATTCATTGTCTCTTATGAGTGGAAAGATTAATGTGGACATCGCTATTAGAATAACTTTCCCAACAATGCTACACATTTTGGACATATAGTAACAGTTTTGAAACATTTATTCAAAACGCAACCAAAACAACACAATATATCTAATTAATTAACACAAAGTTTTTGCCGTTCACATATTTATCTTTGCATCAGGTAGACACAATAGTAATTCACCACTGGTATTACGAATAAATAAATGGTAAAACCGTAGGTAATATCTCTAATATTACACAGGGTGTTTCCGTAAGAGTATGAAAATATGTAACAGGACATAGAGGATGCTCCACTGAACAATTTGAGGTAGGAAACCTGTGCTGTTTATTTACATGTACATTCTTTACTTCCTGTAAGGAAACAAGGAGGGCGAGCCTGGTAACTAGAAAATAATGATCCAGGTTTTTTTTTTATTTCACTTGTCCATAAGCTGGCTCTGTTGTATCATATTTACATCGTCCCATGAAAGAACGTGCTATGAATCAACGGTAGACCCATTCATTACTCACTGCTATTCAGAGACGTTCAGTACAATACGATGGAGCAGTACCGGAACAGTTTTGAAGAACTAATTGACATGCACCTTGTGTATGGAAAAGTACGTTCCAGTGCTCTCGTTGCTGGAAGGATCAACACGGATCGATTTCCTAACAGGCATCATCCGTCACAATGATTGTTTATTTCCCTCGATCGACGAATGCGGGAGACTGGTTCATTTGGAAGAAGAAACGATGGACCTGGCAACATGAGGGCCCCTTGACTTTGAAGAGGCGGTGCTGGAACATGTTTCAGTGGACCCCACTGCAATTACTCATCGTATTGCAAGGGAAATGGGCGCTGCACTTCTACCTGAATTGTTGGAGAACGTGCCCTTAGCTGTTCGTGAGAGGATTTGGATACAACATGACGCTGCACCGCCTCACCTCAGTGTGGATTTCCGCAACTATCTCAGTGCTGTGTTTCCTGGTCGCTGGGTTGGAAGGAAAGCTACTACTCCACGGCCTGCGAGGTCACCTGATCTGAATCCCCTTGACTATTTCCTATGAGGGTACATAAAGTCACTTGTGTATGAGAACCCAGTGGATACAGAGATGGTATTAGTTGCCAGAACGGTAGCTGCCTCCGACGTGATTCGAAAGACGCCGGGGATATTTGTCAGTGTGCGTCAGAATATTGTTGTCCGATGTGATACTTGCATTGAGGTTCATGGCCGTCAGTTTTGTAAGATGCAGTACAAATGTTACGTTCATTGTGTCAGTGGTGGTATCTGCAGTTAATTGTGATTAACGTAAATAGAAAAGTTCATAGTAATGTGATATTATTCCCATTATCTCCTTAAGCTGTCTTCTCCGACCTCAGGTTCCCTACCTCAAATTCTTCTGTGGAGCATCCTCTATGTCCTTCAAAATTTTTGCTCTATTTTACGGATAACCGAGGCAGATGGCGCAGTCGTTAGCATAGTGGACTCGCGTTCGGGAGGACGATGGCTCGATCCTGCGTCCAGCCATCCTGATTTGGGTTTTCCGTGATTTCTCTAAATCGCTTCAGGCAATTGGCGGGCTGGTTCCTTTGAAAGGGCACGACCGACTTCCTTCCCCATCCTTCCATAATCCGATGGAAGATGACTTCGCTGTTTGGTCGCCTCCTCCCCCCCCCCCCCCCCCCCCCCCATATCAACCAACCAACCTATTCTACGGAAACATCCTGTAGATTCGGATTCTATGCAAACAGTTGTACCACGCGATAACGTGACAGTCCCATTTTAACGTTTTAATGTTATCAATATGCGTTGGATGCATTGCTCATTCCACAGATTTTTCTGTTCTGTGACAGCCGCACATATTTATATTTTACCCGACGGTGGCGTAACAGTCAAATCAGGTTTATACGGAAATAAAAACGGTAGAATATTACACTAATGTTGTGTATTTTTTCATTCACAGTTTTAACATACAGTAAGAAATGTCTTTGCTAAGAATAACGACAAGGCACTTATGTATGCAAATACTGTGGCTAGACAACTGCATCTCCCTCTACTCGTATATATCGACCATCAGTAAAATGTCACGGTATAGGCATTTTCATTGAGCGTTGACAGTTCCCGCCTTTTTATTACCGATTGTGTTTACGTCTGTGAAAGTGAAAGGAATATCTCAAGCAAGGACGATATATGCCGATATCCTTCGTGTGTGACATTAAAAACAGAGATATAGTACTAAATAATTTTAAATATAACAACAGACGTTTCTCCGACGCAGCTATTAAGTAACGGAACAGCAGCTGCAGTCTGCAAAGTATAATGAGGTGCAAGAAGTGTTTTACCTTATAAGCACATTGATAATGTAATGTGATACAGTAAAGAGAGTTCATCTCTACAAAATTTTATGAGAGCCTACGATGGATATACAAAACGATTTTAACATTCAGAAAACACACTGATTGTAAATTAATATTTTTAGGCTATTGTAAGTTCATAAAACTCTGTCCAGTTCACCAAAAGCACGCCAAGCAATTATCAGTTTATTTCTTCTATTGTCCATCCGGTCGTTGTCTTCCACTGCCCTAGGTGCAAAATCAAGTGACTGGTTTTGCGAGTCCATTATCTTATATGCAATTTATTCTCTTACATGAAGCGTTAATAATACTTTGTTTTAGTCCCACTGTAATTGATTTTCTGTCCTACTTTATGAATTTCCCTATTACGTTCTTCCATACGCGGCGAAAGTTCAACTATAACAGAGAAAAATCGTACAATGTCATCCGCGAAGAAACGGTGGTTCAGCTACTTTCTATTATCCTTCTGATGTCTCTTTGATATCAACAAGAGCTGCAGAATGATTTCAGAGATTCTTTTTAGCTGAAAAAAACTCCATTACTTTTTAATACATTGATCAACAGTTTAAATCAAGGTATAATCTACAATACTTAATGAAGGCAAGTCGGTGTTTAAGGTTGTTGTCAAAATCTCGAAAAATTCTTGAATGATTTACTTCAAAATTTTACATTAAGCGCTAACAGACGTTCGGTGTTAGAAAGGCTACACCTTTTTTTTTAATGTGTGTGGTGTATCAATATGTATATACTATACTATACAAAGGGATAAAGTTATTAAGAAAAATCTCGAAAAGTTCTTGATTATTTAGTTGAAACTTTTACACATTTCGAAATTCTAATAAACATTCCAGCGGACACGGGTCACATATTTTTTTAAAATATGTATGTACTAGGTGAAGTGAAATCGTTCTTACCATAAACATGGAAAATTTCTTGACCAATTTACCTCAAATTTTTACAGAGGGACATAGGCCTCGCCTTTAAAAAAAAAATAATGTACAGGTTTTCTGTTACAACTTACTGCGAGGAAGAAAATGGCGTGCAAAGAAAATGTGTGGTTTCGTTTGCTTTCTCGTAATCTGTTTTAACTACAACAGTAGGGTATTTAAACCATTAACAAACTGCATTTCCCATATATATTCCTTCTTCTTATATAAAACGTTAACAAAAAAATTGTACACACTACTACGTGCTGTTTTGTTGTTTTCCTCGCAGTCTGTTTTAACAGAAAACAACATTCGAATGCTGTGATACTTTTAAGCCTATCCGTTTGTAGATTAAAACTACAGGAAATACTGTCACTGAAGTTACTATCCTCACAGATTCAGCAGTAGGAGAGCTCTTTTATATCCTGTATACCAATGGTCCCAACCGCTTTACCCTATCATTTTAAGCTACTTTTTAAATTGTCATCAAGGTTTCGGTGGTAATAACAACAAACAAGACCCAGGGTCATGGAGAGGAGAATTAATGGATAGTCACAGAGGGGTGGGGGGGGGGGATGGACATAGAGAAGGGAAGGAGCAGTTCGACAGAGAAAGGTGGGAGGAGGTGCTGCAGGAACGTATGGGAGAAAAAATGGTTCAAATGGCTCTGAGCACTATGGGACTTAACAGCTGAGGTCATCAGTCCCCTAGAACTTAGAACTACTTAAACCTAACTAAACTAAGGACATCACACTCATCCACGCCCGAGGCAGGATTCGAACCTGCGAACATAGCGGTCGCGCGGTTCTAGACTGTAGCGCCTAGAACCGCTCGGCCACTTCGGCCGGCCGTATGGGAGAGGAGGAGATGACAGAGGGAGGGAGGAGGTGATGGATAGAGAGAGAGGCAGAGGGAGGAGGAAGAGAGGGAGGGGGGAGAAGAAGATAGACAGAGAGAGGAGGAAAGAAGATTAGAATGTTTATCCAATTCCCATACGTGTTTAGGAATTGCGCAGAACTGCCATGTTCGCTAGCGATTTATGTGAATTATCATTCTTTTACATTCGTGCCATTTGCTTTGTTACACTGATGAAAAGATTATGCCAACTAAAATGAGGGCTATTAACTTAATGACTGCGTTAATACGAGAAAATAGCTTTCTTAGAAAAGTATACCAAACGAGCGTTGAAAAGGTTTCGTCACTGTGTATTTGACGGTTCTTCCCCTCCCCTTCCCACAACACTCACGCCCTTGCGGTCAGCACAGACTGTCCCCCCTCCCAACCTCTCTGTGCCGCATCACGGCGCAAGACAAGTGCCTGTAAATAGGCAATGCAGTGAGCACTTGGAATTCGAGAAAGAACTGCGATTGGCGGATTCCCGGCCCCTACCACCCAGCTCATTGAAAAATAAATCACCAAGTAATTTTAATTCGAGTAATGCCTTTTTCTTACAACACCTATAGCAGTCCTCCTCTAACTCTCCAGAAACCAAGTGTCTTCCTCACAGGAACCGATTCTTAGTATAAACCTGTAGGTGGGAGCTTGGTGGGCTGGGATCTGTGCAACTCTATGACTGAGATAGTAGTCGACTGTGCCTAGCACGTAAAAATAGGATTACTACTGAGGTGGAGCTTCCATCATGATGAGTCTTTGCTGATGTTCATTATGATACTACAGTTTATACCACAACATTAATTCCATCGAAATCCGACCATCATACGTAGCCAGCTTTTCGTTTATGGAGACAAGAAGGGTAGAATTCAGGCAACTCAGGTTTTGTCTAGGTAGAATAACGAAAGGAAGGTTGGGTGGGTAGAGCAAGGAATGTGCATCTCTGGTAATGGTGGCGGGTAGCGGGAAAGAAGGTCAGGAAAGGGTGCCATTGATGATCAGACCCTGGAACTGGAACATAATGTAGTTTCCAGGGTACAATGGTGCCGAGTACTACCCATGGCTCTCTCTAGACCCGTTAGTGGCGTGGTGTGGGTTCAGTTGTCCTTTAAGGACCCTCCAAGTCGCTCTGAACATGTCACACAAGAGAATTTGCCATGCCAAGTCTTCTGCAGCAGCAGTACAAGAAACCAGCTTCAAAATCCGTCCCCGTGCCTCTATCCACTCTCTTTCCTGTTGCTGGCTTACCCACATTACGAGTCCTATTGTTTGGCAAAGTTGCATCTGGAGGTGGTTGAAAGTAGATCGTAATATCCGTTATTCCTCCTGCGTGATGTTTAGGACTGATTTGTCCAGAGTCATGAGGTGCAGCTTCTCGAAGGTGTCTTCTAACCAACGTATATCATTTTTTACTATCGGTACATTAATGTTCATACTTAACAACTTTTTAACAACTCCCTTCCCTCAGTCCAATGTGCATGAATATAATTAATTCAACACAAATTTGTTTCCGGACATTTCTCCTTGATGACGCAACATTAGTCAGACAATATTTCATAGTAAAAGCCATTTTGCACTGGGTTCCAAATAAAACGACTAGGGTCAGAGAGATACACTTAGAGTGAATACCGTCACGTTATGAAGATTTGAGTGCATTTATATATGAATGTTTGTGTCCTCTACAATGGAGTTAGAGTACTTGCCATAACAATCACTGTTTTTTTTCTTATTTGTAATTTTTGTGTTTGGAAACAGTCTCCGAACAGAATTGGGACAGTTTACAGCACCGTACCACACTTCATGTGTTATACTCCTCGAGGAGACTCAGGCTACGATGATGGTACACCCGAACTTGAGAGTAGTGAAGAAACACGTGGATGTCATTAACACCAGCTAACCATCACAAGGCTATCAAGGATCCTGCTCATGTGTTGTGCACAACATAATAAATACACGAATACTTTGCTACAACACCACCTGAGAAAAACAACTATAATATTCCTCCCGTCCCAGATGGCATGACGACAGAAGCGTGAACGTGATTAACAAGTTGTTGACCAGTGCATCTAGTATTGTGGAAGATGTGAATGCGAGTGCTGAGTTACAAAGTATGCGTGTGCAACCAAGATCACATCGCCACACAAGTTAGGATCCACAACATCGTATCAGCGGCACAACTTCCGTAACCCTTCGGTCAACTGAACCAGGGGTAAGAGATCCACGGTCAGGTGCTCGCGGGTAGCATTGTTGAGTGCTTCCTGTATTCACGAACTCTTGCAGACAGAGTCGCAGATGCACTCATCGAGACTACCATGCCGCAAGAAGCACTTAACAATGCTTCCTGCGGCACGTGACTCTGGAACTCTTACCCCTGGCTCAGTTGCTCGAAGGACTGCGGAACGTGTGGGAAGATCTACTGGCATCCTTGGAATTTCTTTCAACTCCCTAACAAATATGGCGAATGTTGACATAACTTAGATGGGAACGCAGTTACACGTTCGAATACGGATACTCTTGCAAGCAGAAAAAGTCAGTTTTCATGTTGTGTCACTCACTCCTATCCACCAGTATGGGGACTCTGAAGATGTTTCTATGGTTGAATAATACTACTGATCGTGCCCAACAGGAAGTCCAGCACACTATTCTCCACATCAGCATGGAGCCAAGCGAGCCACAGTGTACCCTGCGGGGTTCGTACATATGGTCCCAGAATCACGTGAGCACAAGCTATTCCATATACAGAAATTTGTGTATGAGTGTTTCTGGAAAGTGGTAACACGAAGAAACGAATATTTTCAAAGGCTGTTTACAGTGGCAAACCTGATACTTACCATCATTACCTGCTGTGAGTTCTTCAGACTTACTTTCTCTATGTACATGTATAATAATAGGAGTTTATAACATTTTATGAAGTTGTTACCTGTTTTGATTGATTACAAAATCGTGTCTCAGTTTGGTAACAGTGATAATACTAATACTAATACTAATACTACTACTACTACTACTAATAATAATAATAATGGTAATGACAATAACAATGAGTGAGTAATGTAAAATGTATGTAACTTTGTAAATGTATGAGAGTTGCCCAGAAAGTAATGAACCGCATTTTTTTCCTCAGCCGAAGACAATGCCACGGATTCGAAACGTCACACATATATTATTTAAAGTTTCCTGAGCGAGCGCTTCAAGTTTCCGTCACTTCCGACAGATAGCGTAGTTGCAGGACAGTTTGAAAATGGCGTCTGTAGGTGATGTATGTTACAAGCAATGCGCCGTCATTGAATTTCTCACTGTAGGGAAAGAAACTGTGGGGAATATTTACAAACGCTTGTGCAAAGTCTATGGAGCAACTGCTGTCAACAGAAATACAGTTAGTAGCTGGGCAAGCAGGGTGAGTCATTAGAAGGCGGTTGGGCAGAGCTCCACGATTTGCAGCGGTCCGGGAGACCATCCACGGCCGCCATACCTGACACACCTGACTTATCCGCCTCAGACTTCTACTTGTTTGGGCCACAAAGGATGCCATTCGTGGAAGATATTATGAGGACGATGAGGAGGCGACTCGCACAGCGAAGCATTGAACAAGGAATGCTACCGACAAGACATACACGCCCTTGTTTCATGGTGGAGGAACGCCATAGAACGGGCCTGAGATAACTTGGAATAATAGCGTGTGTAGATAAAACACCATTATTTCGTGTGTGTAATTCTCATTATGTTCAACAAAGAACTGTTGAAGAAAAAATGCAGTGCATTACTTTCTGGGCAGCCCCCATATTATGAATCAGCAACGGTATTACTTCGGACACCGTATGCATATTAACTGGCTGAAAGAGGAGGAAATGAAAGTTCAAAAAGAAGATATGTGTGCATCTGTGATGCCATCTGCGAGAGTCCATAAAAGCCTTGTGATGTTTAATTGGGTGTCAAAGACATCTGTATGTATATTAACTAAGCTCAAGTTCTCATTTACCAAGATCACAATCTCCTGGAAGTGGGACGTAAGTTAGTTGCCAGCGTACAATGGTTTTGAGTTTTATCCACATCTCTCTCTACATACGCTAGCTGCATGGTGTGGGGTTTAATAGTCCCTTGATGACTCCCCAATTCGGTCTGCATATGTCACAGAACAGAGATTCCTTTTTCCAGGTATTCTGCATCAGAAGTAGTAAACACCATCTTCGAAATCCGTCTCCCTACCTCTCTCCAGCCTCTTTTCTGCCTGACCTACTTGTATGTGATTAAAAGCAGATCGTAACAGCTGTTATTCCTCCTGCGTAATGTTCAGGACTGATTTGACCAGAATCATGAGATGTTATTTACGAAAGGTGTCTTTCATTCAACGTATTTCATTTTTCGCTGCCAATATATTAAAGCTCGTTCTTAACTTTTTAACAACCCTGTTCCCTCAAGCCAATATGCACGAACATAATTAATTCAACACAAACTGGTTTCTAGACATTATTGTTGGCATCACAGATGTACAAATGTACATTATTGCAAGCTGAAAAACAGAGTTGTAGATAAGCAGCGCCTGTGTTGTTTATTGCAATAAAAAGAAGTAAAAAATATGCTCATCCTTAATTCTTGTTGTTGTTATTGGCTCAGCGCACTGTCTTGTAAAAAGTAGGGGTATGAATCTTCTGAGGTCTACATCTTCTCGATGTTAAGAAAAGACATTAAATTATTGGCGAAGAATCGTTGTAGATTGTTCCGGAAATCATTTCTATCAATAATACGATTGCGTTCAGTTGTGTAAAAATGTGATTGGATAAAATAATAGACTTTTGAAATAAACACTATATTAACTTCGACTTTTTACATGCTTCACCAGAAACACTTGTAGAGCAGTTCTGAATGTAAATGTATTTGATCATAGTCAAATTTCAACAAACACATATTACATAGTTAAAAATGGAGGAAAGTCCCAGATTTGCCACCCTTTGTCTGATCTTCTTCGCCATCTCACACAGACTCTCTGATACTGATGATTTCAGACTCAACAAAGATATCACAGTTCGTCAGATCAAAGATTTTGTTGTATCAGCAAGTCTGCGATAACCTTTATATTATATTTTTTGTTATTAATTCCTTTAAGTCCTTATGTGGAGCGTAGGGCTGCAACAAAGGATCGCCATCTTGTTCTGTCTTCTGAAGTATCTTCATTTCTTCCCATCCTATTCCTTGCTGATGGCCTTCTGTTTTATATAGAAGATTTTATTTGGAACGCAACATATTTGAGTAAAGTATCTGAGAAGAGACGTGGAACACATAATTCCGAACCTCACCAAAATTTTTCTGGCTGACGACCGCCAAAAGATGATGACAGGAAAAAAGCTTATCCCCTACGGCACTTTTCGCTGTTCATGCAGTAAAACTGATGTACGAAGCATGAAGTTTTCATTTATTACTTATTTACTGTACACTATTTTCTCAACGCATTTTGCCGGCAGTATTCACATATACCTTCAGAGGAATGTACTTGCAAAATTGTGTCATTGTAAGACAGTTAGTTCAAGAGATACATCATAAACACTGGTAGCATGATAATCTACCGCTTAATGCACGACGTTTAAATGTATTACTTCGTTGCTACTGACACCATTCGCAATACTTTTCGCAGACCGTATCCACATTTACGGCTGAATATACCTGCACAAATATATTATTGTACGACACATAGTCCACGAAATATGGTGTCGTTAACACTGAGAGACGTGAAAACCCGTGGCGTCATTCATGACGTTTTTATTTACTACTTATTTACCGCTAACTCTTTTCACAACACATTCTGCTGACAGCCCACATTTTCCAATGGATGTACCTGCAAAATTATATCACTGTGTAACATACGAGATACGACATCATAACAATGAGCCGCGTGAAAATGAAGGGCAAAATTCGTTAGAAGTACAGTTGAAATATGTGTACAAATACTTATGAAATATGTTAAATATATGGGAAATATATTTGACATGTGCGTATGCTGGCAA
Source organism: Schistocerca piceifrons (assembly GCF_021461385.2). Classification (NCBI taxonomy): domain Eukaryota; kingdom Metazoa; phylum Arthropoda; class Insecta; order Orthoptera; family Acrididae; genus Schistocerca; species Schistocerca piceifrons. The sequence continues at coordinate 430,546,059 of NC_060142.1, forward strand.
ATCCAAAGACAAAAAGCTCTTCCCAGCCCCTACAACGATTTCAACGAAATTTGTTACACATATTAGTTACGATCTGGAATGAAATACTGTGTGGGGTAAGAACCATCGTCCGCAGCTCGTGGTCGTGCGGTAGTGTTCTCGCTTCCCACGCCCGGGTTCCCGGGTTCGATTCCCGGCGGGGTCAGGGATTTTCTCTGCCTCGTGATGACTGGGTGTTGTGTGCTGTCCTTAGGTTAGTTAGGTTAAAGTAGTTCTAAGTTCTAGGGGACTGATGACCATAGATGTTAAGTCCCATAGTGCTCAGAGCCATTTGAACCATTTGTAAGAACCATCAACCTCCTATAAGGGTGAACTTGATAACCTGGAGAAGGAATGGATGAGGAGGAGATAGACAGTGACGAGCGCCCGAGTTCCCGGGTTCGATTCCCGGGATTTTCTCTGTCTCGTGATGTCTGGGTGTTGTGTGACGTCCTTAGGTTAGTTAGGTTTAAGTAGTTAGTTAGGTTTAAGTAGTTCTAAGTTCTAGGGGACTGATGACCATAGATGTTAAGTTCCATAGTGCTCAGAGCCATTTACCATTTTACCACAGTGACGGGCGAGGAGGAGATGGACACAGACAGAGAGAGGAGGATGTGGACAAAGAGACAGGAGGAAATGAACAGAGAAAGAGAAGAGGAGGAGATGGAAAGAGTAGAGGAGGGCAGACACAAGTGGAGGCAGAGATTGTTATAGAGAGGGGGATGAGGAAATGAACAGAATTAGGCGGTAGGAGGAGATGGACAGAAAGAAAAAGAAGGAGCTAAAGGACAGAGATAAGGTACAAGAGGATATGGCAGAGAGAGGGGAGAGGAAGAGATGGACAGGTAGAAGGGAGAACTGGAGTTGGAGAAGGAAAGGAAAGAGAAGGACATGAACTGGGAGAGGAGTGAGGAGAAGATGGACAGTGAGAGAGGAAGAGGAGATGGACAGAGAGAGAGGAAGAGGAGATGGAGAAAGAGAGGAGGGAGGGGGAGGTGAAATTAGAGGGTGTGAAGAGGAGATGGGTTGAGTGGGAAGGAGCAGATGAGCAAAGAGGAAAGAGTCAGATGGACAGATGGGGGAGGAGCAGATGGAGAAGTGAGGGCAAGAGGAGTTGGGCAGAGGTAGGGGTAGGAAGTGATGGATATAGAGCGGTGGTTGAATAGGTGGATAGAGAGAGTTGTGGAGGAGGTGGACAGAGAGGGGGTGATAGTAGAGATGGACAGAGAGAGGGGGAAGGAGGAGATGGACAAATATACACCATGATAATTACTGAACTATATGAAAGAAACAAATTAGTTACAAACTACTGCATTCACACACTTTATTCAACAAGTAAACGTCACTATAGATATTCGGATTTAGGTTATGACATATTCGATATGCCTGTCATCATTGGCAGCGATGTGGCACAGACAAACAACGGAATTCTGCATGACCTGCTGAAGTGTTGTAACATCGATGCTGTCGATGACCTTCTGAATGTCTGTTTCAAGCTCGGCAATGGTTTTAGCGTTGCTGTACACCTTGCATTTAATATAGCCCCACAAAAAGAAATCGCATGTGTTCAGATCCGGCGAATATGGCGGCCAGTCCAGGAACATTCCAATGGCCTCTGGGTAGCCAAGAGAAAGCGGTCTCCAAAGTGCCCTTCCAGCACATCAAACACTCTCCTGATTCGATGCGGTCTAGCTCCATCTTGCATGAATCACATCTTGTCGAAATCAGGATCACTTTGGATAATGGGGATGAAATCGTCTTCGAAAACCTTCATGTACCGTTCGTTAGTCACCATGCTATCAAGGAATATCCCGCCGATTATTCCGCGACTGGATACTGCACACCACACAGCCACTGTTTAGGAAACATGCAGCTATCCTCAGCAGTTAGGAGGCCTAATTCGGTTGCAAAGTCTAGTAGAAAGAAGAAGGTTCTCCTGATAGGTAGTTCGCACGGTAGAGGTGACGGCCAGCAGTTGCAGGAAGTGTTGGGGAGTGAGTACCAGGTCACCAGCATTGTTAAGCCTAGTGCAGGGTTGTCTCAGCTGACTGACAGCATAGGGGAGTTACGTAGGAATTTTACGAAAGAGGACCAGTTAGTGATTATGGGTGGAGCAGGGAATAGTCTTTATAGGGACAGGTAATATGATGTAGGTGGTGGCCTGGTAAAGACAGCTACTGAAGCTGGTGGCACTAATGTGCATTTTGTGCAATTGTTTCAGAGTCATGATCGGTCCCATCTTAATGCGGCTGTTAGGCGTGTTAACATGGGGCTGGAGACCCACTGATGGCATAGGACATGGGTCACAGTGCAGTGGTGCCAGTTGAGTCTGTCAATTCTACATCTACATCTACATCCATACTCCGCAAGCCACTTGACGGTGTGCGGCGGAGGGTACCTTGAGTACCTCTATCGGTTCTCCCTTCTATTCCAGTCTCGTATTGTTCGTGGAAAGAAAGATTGTCGGTATGCCTCTGTGTGGGCTCTAATCTCTCTGATTTTGTCCTCAAGGTCTCTTCGCGAGATATACGTAGGAGGGAGCAATATACTGCTTGACTCCTCGGTGAAGGTATGCTCTCGAAATTTCAACAAAAACCCGTACCGAGCTACTGAGCGTCTCTCTTGCAGAGTCTTCCACTGGAGTTTATCTATCATCTCCGTAGCGCTTTCGCGATTACTAAATGATTCTGTAGCGAAGCACGCTGCTCTCCGTTGGACCTTCTCTATCTCTTCTATCAACCCTATCTGGTACGGATCCCACACCGGTGAGCAGTATTGAAGCAGTGGGCGAACAAGTGTACTGTAACCTACTTCCTATGTTTTCGGGCTGCATTTCCTTAGGGTTCTTCGAATGAATCTCAGTCTGGCATCTGCTTTACCGTAGATTAATTGTATATGGTCATGCCATTTTAAATCACTCCTAATGCCTACTCCAGGATAATTTATGGAATTAACTGCTTCCAGTTGCTGACCAGCTATATCGTAGCTAAATGATAAAGGATCTTTCTTTCTATGTATTCGCAGCACATTACACTTGTCTACATTGAGATTCAATTGACATTCCCTGCACCATACGTCAATTCGTTGCAGATCCTCCTGCATTTCAGTACAATTTTCCATTGTTACAACCTCTCGATATACTACAGCATCACCCGCAAAAAGCCTCAGTGAACTTCCGATGTTATCCACAAGGTCATTTATATATATTGTGAATAGCAACGGTCCTACGACATGCTGAGTTCTGTTATCTAGGAACTCTTCAATCCAATCACACAATTGGTTTAATAGTCCATATGCTCTTACTTTGTTCATTAAACGACTGTGGGGAACTGTATCGAACGCCTTGCGGAAGTCAAGAAACACGGCATCTACCTGGGAACCCGTGCCTATGGCCCTCTGAGTCTCGTGGACGAATAGTGCGAGCTGGGTTTCACGCGATGGTCTTTTTCGGAAACCATGCTGATTCCTACAGAGTAGATTTCTAGTCTCCAGGAAAGTCATTATACTCAAACATTATACGTGTTCCAAAATTCTACAACTGTTCGAAGTTAGAGATGTAGGTCTATAGTTCTGCACATCTGTTCGACGTCCCTTCTTGAAAACGGGGATGACCTGTGGCCTTTTAGAATCTTTTGGAACGCTGCAAGAAGGGGGGAAGTTCCTTCGCGTATTCTGTGTAAAATCGAACTGGTATCCCATCAGGTCCAGTGGCCTTTCCTCTTTTGAGCGATTTTAATTGTTTTTCCATCCCTCTGTCATATATTTCGATATCTACCATTCTGTCATCTGTGCGACACTCTAGAGAAAGAACTATAGTGGAATGTTCCTCTGTGAAACAGCTTTGAAAAAAGACATTTAGTATTTCGGCCTTTAGTCAGTCAACCTCTGTTTCAGTACTATTTTGGTCATAGAGTGTCTGGACATATTGTTTTGATCCACCTACCGCTTCGACATAAGACCAAAATTTCTTAGGATTTTCTGCCAAGTCAGTACACAGAACTTAACTTCCGAATTCGTTGAACGCCTCTCGCGTAGCTCTCCTCACACTACATTTCGCTTCGTGTAATTTTTGTTTGTCTGCAAGGCTTTGGCTGTTTTATGTTTGCTGTGAAGTTCCCTTTGCTTCCGTAGCAGCGTTTTAACTCGGTTGTTGTACCACTGTGGGTCATTTCAATTTCTTACGATCTTGCTTGGCACGTACTCATCTAATGCGTATTGTACGATGGTTTTGATCTTTGTCTACTGAACCTAAACACTATCTGTACTTGAGATAAAATTTTTGTGTTGAGCCATCAAGCACTCTGAAATCTGCTTTTTGTCACTTTTGATAAACAGAAAAATCTTCCTACCTTTTTTAATATTTCTTTTTACGGCTGAAATCACCGATGCTGTAATCACTTTATGATCGCTGATTCCCTGTTCTGCGTTAACTGTTTCAAATAGTTCTCGTCTGTTTGTCACCAGAAGGTCTAATATGTTATCGCCACGTGTCGGTTCTCTGTTTAAATGCTCAAGGTAGTTTCCAGATAATGCACTTAAAAAAATTTCACTGGATTCTTTGTCCCTGCCACCCGTTATAAACGTTTGAGTCTCCCAGTCTATATCTTGTAAATTAAAACCTCCACCCAAAGCTATAACATGGCCGGGAAATCTACTCGAAATATTTTCCAAATTTTCCTTCAGGTGTTCTGCCACAACAGCTGCTGAGTCAGGGGGCCTATAGAGACACCCAGTTACCATGTTTGAGCCTGATTCATCCAAATTATCTCACATTTCCGATCTCCGTCAATTTCCTTCGATACTATTGCACTTTTTATCGCTATAAACACGCCTCCCCCTTCACTGTCTAGCCTGTCTCTGCGGTACACATTGCAGTCTGAGTTTAGAATTTCATTACTGTTTGTATCTGGTTTCAGCCAACTTTCCGTCTTTAGTACTATGTGGGCATTGTGACCGTTTATTAATGAGAGCAGTTCTGGGACCTTTCTATAGACGCTCCAGTAGTTTACTATTACCAAATTAATATTGTCATTCCGTGTTGCGTTTTGCCTACTGCTACCTTGTCGCGTCTCAGGAGGCGTCTTGTCGGGCCTAGGGAGGTAATTCTCTAACCTAAATAACTCACATCTGCACTCCACATGTACTCCGCTACCTTTGTAGCAGCTTCCTGCTTGTATTTCTCTGTGTCAGGATAACAAAACACAAAAAATATTACAAATCGGGTATACCTAATAATCTGATGGAAAATATTTGGTTCCTAGATTCAAAGGTCAGCACTGTAAAAATTAGCGAAATCCACATTGCGTTGCTGCATACTGAAAACTAAGTATACAAAATTTAATTACCTTACAGATTTATTCCAGTTGCTTTACCTTTGATTTACAGTATAAATTCATTACTACTCTATAACTCCATGCACAATGCTCATTATCTGTTAACGATCAGTATCACTTCAATTCATGATAATTTCACGGCCTCACAAATTAATAACACACTTTACACATTTATAGAAATAACTACGACCTAACATTTACGGGCTCTGTGTGAGCACAAACAATATCATTCGTCCATAGACCAATAACTAAATTCTCATAGCTAGCCACTAGCTTTAAAAGTCTTACATACTACCTATGACAGAGTATAACGGCAACTGCTACTACACTCCGAGCGCCCCTACTCACAATCGATTCTGCCATTCAGGCAACATCTTTGGTTCAGTAGTGTCAAAAGTACAATCTCTTCTACATATGGCAGCCGTTTAAGGTCATTTTTCATTAATTATATTACAAAATCGGGCACCACGTACAAGTGGACTCCTCACAGCTTCGTTTCATAGAACTGTCGGAAGGGCGGAGGCAGCAGCTGAATTTCTTCTTTAGCTTCTCGCGCCTTTTGCTGCTGGGCTGCTTACGCTTGTACGAGGCAACAAACTACTTACAGCTGTTCTTTTATTTGTCGTCTCTGAAACTGAACAAGAGGTGTTAGACGCTGCTCAGCACTTAGACATTGTAGACATTGGTCTCCCTGGTTTGCCATTATTCCTTAAGATACCTCAACTGAAATATTTCAACTTATGTATTTCAATTAAATATATGCACGCACACAAAAAAGAATTCAATAGAAAAAACGGTTCTTTTGTGGATACAGGACTGCGGAATAGATGCTGTTCGTGAACAGAGAATTCAGATACCAATTTATTCTACACTTACATCAGTTAGTAAAACTAATACGTAACTCTGATGCTGAAGTTGCAGCATCTGTTGCTCACAATAGATTTGAATGTAGAAATATATACAGGTCAAAAAGATTTATAAATCTATAACTCTTCAATACAATGTCTACTCAGGAGATGTCGAACCCTGGCCGCTGTGAAAGCCTGTAAATGTTTTTCTGCTGGCACACACAAAACGGACTCAGTGCATGAATATTCGCACTTAAGTACACTCACCGCTGGAGCTCCGGAGAGTGGATGCTTGCATCTCCGTGGCAACGGCGTAATCGTTCGTGACAGCGTCCTCGTGCCCCCGTGGCGGCTGTAGGGAACGGGGCGTAATTGACGGCGAGGGTATTTGAAAGTGTGGGCAACCGGATAGTGGCCGATACTGCAGTAGGGACTGTTAGGAAATGATTATTCTCTTTTCCTTCCCCTGCAGGCTATCAAACTACTCACGTAATTCTGAATTAACAGCTCGCATTCGAACACCCTGATTCAACAGACGCTGAATGCATTCCTGAGATGCAACAGACGTGAATGGATTCCTGAGATGGAACCTTTTCACGCAATCCCATTTTCATTAAGGCTTCTTCCAAATACACATTGTAACAATATTTCCAAGTTCAATAGGAGGAGAAGGAAACAGCCATACAGCCACATACAAAAAATTTACGTCGGCACTTACCCGTTTTATTTATTTACTTATTTTATTCTTCGTTGCTGTTGTCATCAGTACCGTTTGTTACTGCGAAGATTGAACCGCCATTACGGTATCCGTCAGTATGACTGACATCACTTTTAGGGGTTGTGCGTGTGTTCTGGTGGTGGACGATGTATCAGAGTGAGTCAGATGCTGCTCGAAGGGACTATAATAGTTCGTAGTACAAGCTCAAGCCCCATCAGATTGAGCTACGAGGGTCACTCCGAAAGAAATGCACACTATTTTTGTAAATATACAGTTTTCATTCTGCATGTGTGAAAGTTTTACAGTGTGTAGATACATCCTTGCCGCTTGTTTTCAAACTTAGTTTAACTTGTTCCCGTGAGTGGCGCCGTCACAGCATGTCTTCAAGATGGCTACTACACTTGACGTTCGTCAGAAGCAACGTGCTGTCATAGAATTCCTGTGCCGTGAAAACGAGACAGTGGAAAACATCCACAAGAGATTGGAAAAGGTGTATGGAGATGCTCCTGCCGATCGCAGGACCGTTAGTCGGTGGGCCAGCAGGTTACGTGATGAAAGCGGGCACGGCAGTATTGAGGATTGTCCTCGCAGCGTCAGGCCTCGTACTGCACACACTCCAGACAATGTGCAGAGAGTTAACAAATTGATGACTGCTCACAGACTCATCACAGTGAACGAATTTTCACGCTACGTTGGGATAGGGGAAGAAAGTGTTTGCAGAATATTGGAAGTGTTGGCGTTAAAAAAGGTTTGTGCCAGGTGGGTTCTCAGGATGTTGACAGTGGCTCACAAAGAAACAAGAAAAATGGTATGCAGCGAACTTTCGGAACAGTACGAGAATGGTGGAGATGAATTTCTTGGAAGAACTGTGACAGGTGATGAAACATGGCTCCATCATTTTTCACCAGAGCCGAAGAGGCAACCAGTGGAGTGGCATAATGCAAATTCACCCAGAAAAAAAAAAATTCAAAACCACACCTTCTCCTGTAAAAGTTATGGCTACGGTGGTTTTCGATTCCGAAGGACTCTTGCTTGTTGGTATCATGCCAAGTGGAAGCACCATAAATTCTGATGCATATGTGACGACACTGAAGAAACTTCAAGCTCGACTGAGTCGTGATAGACCACATCGGCAAAAGCAGGATGTTTTGCTGTTACACGACAATGCACGGCCACATGTCAGTCAAAAAACCATGGAAGCGATAACAAAACTCGGATGGACAATACTGAAACACCCGCCTTACAGTCCTGACCTGGCTCCATGTGACTATCATCCCTTTGGGAAACTGAAAGACTCTCTTCGTGGAACAAGGTTTGAAGATGTGACTCCTTTGTGCACGCTGCCAAACAGTGGCTCGAACAGGTTCGTCCAGAATTTTACCGTGCGGGTATACAGGCGCTGGTTCCAAGATGGAGTAAGGCAGTTGATAGGGATGGAAATTATGTGGAGAAATGAAAATATTGTTCCTAAAGGATATATCTTTACTCTGTAAAACTTTCAAACATGTAGAATAAAAGATGGATTAAAAAAATAGGCATTTCTTTTGGAGTGACTTTTGTAGAAGGCGAACCTCGATGCACAGGCCCAATGGCGAAGCACTGTAGTTGGCCGTCAGCAGCTCCTACGCTCAGTATGGCCCAGGCATGCTGCAAGCCTGTGTAGTCAATGATCCCCTCTGGCGGTTGGGGAATGCGAGGGCAAAGAGGCATGCTCATGTGACCCACTGAGTGTGTGAGATTGCATAGACCCACCTGGCTGTGGTAATGGAAATGAAATGATCGTATGGCATTGCTGGGCGAGAGGTTCCATTTGGGATCGGCCGCAAACTGCAAGTCTTATTTCAGTTGGTGCGACATTGGGCGACTTGCGGCCGAGGATGAAATGATGATGAGGACAACACAACATCCAGTACTCGAGCGGAGAAAATGTCCAACCCGGCCGGGAATCGAAACCCGGCCCAGTGCATGCGAGGCAAGCACGTTACCACCCAGCTCAGCAGGCGGACTGTGGTAAGTGATAGGTGTAGAATCCAAGGATTGAACTCTGAACTGGCCGCTGGCGTGAGGCGACTGACGCTGGCGAGTGCCCCAGTGGCTTGGTGTCTAGAAGGACCTCAATTCAGTCCTCAGTATATCAGGTAGGGTCTGGAACCATGGCAGGAAGTACAGTCAGATTGACGTTGGAGCAGCGGCGATCTCCTTGCAGTGGCCGACATTATGTTGGTTGATGACCTGATGATTCATTGCATCGATGGGTAACCAACTTGGCCAGATGACCAGTATTTATAAACGCCATCTGCAAATGTCATGTACGCTATGTGCTGAAGTTTCCCTGGTTCAGGTAATTGGCTGGGCCCTGACCAGAGGACGGATGAGAGGCTAGTGCCATGGCGCGATGCTGTACACTTGAGAATCACACGAGGTCAGCGTATCGCCTAGCTTCAGTCACAGCTGGCTTTCGACTCAGCTTTGTAGGCCACATTTTAGATGTATCTGTTAACAGAGCCGCACTCAAGAATTGATATCAAATACTCCGAACGCTGCTCACGAAAGCTATCGTCAGCAACTAAAGCGAAAGTAGGTATAGTAAACATGTGGATCGCAATGGGGCGAAATCCCACTCAGTAAATTGCTATTGAAATACTTGTTGGGGGAATCTTCAGAGAACTGCAATACGCTTGAACGAACGGCAACGTAAGAAACACTCACTCATAATATGTGCAATTTCTTTTGACACGATCTATATAACGTTAAATAAACACATTAATTGTATAAGATCAGTAAAAATTATTCTTCATTTGAAATGACCAGTGTGCTATATCCTAAGACCGGAAAAATTGAGAAACCTTAGTTTCAGATGAAAAGACATTTTAATCCCGTTTTTCTGGGTAGGGTTTTTGATGAACCTATTTAACATGTGAATATTGAGCGCTAGATTGAAGCTCCTAAGCGGCACACCTGCCTTGTTCAGTCGAAACGTTGCCAGTCGTACGGCTCACGAAAGGCAAGGACACACGTTCGAGCTCTAGTTCGTGTCTGCTTTAATTTATCACTAACTTTCCTTACATGTAGTGTTGTGAATTAATATTGCGTGTTAACAACTCCTCGCTTTGAGAATGTGTACCTTTTCTGCAGTGAATGGGACACTACAATGTCTCCACTTTTCATTACTATCGAAAACGTAATGCCGTCAGCTGGATTTAACATATATATATGGCTCTGAGCACTATGGGACTCAACATCTTAGGTCATAAGTCCCCTAGAACTTAGAACTACTTAAACCTAACTAACCTAAAGACATCACACACACCCATGCCCGAGGCAGGATTCGAACCTGCGACCGTAGCAGTCCCGCGGTTCCGGACTGCAGCGCCAGAACCACTAGACCACCGCGGCCGGCTGGATTTAACAGTCAGACATTTTACTTGGGCGTTTCAGGGTATGTACACGTCACGTACATGTTGCGAATGTTGTTTCCACTAACTCCCGCGTCTTTCATAGTTGTGCCTCTCGCGCAGAAGATGTTGTACGGCCGTTGATCCTTTGACAGCAATAAACTTGACTGCAATGAGGGTCGTTGAAAATGATTAGTAGGCTGCCTGGCTGTTGTTAACGAGTATTCAAACATTTTTTATGGACGGCAACACACATTTTACTTCGCGCGTCGTAGCCGCTCCCTCCGTCAGAGGTTCGAGTCCTCCCTCGGGAATGGGTGTGTGTGTAGTGTGGGGTCCCACCCACTCTTCTCGTATAGGGTACCTAAAGCATGCTGCGTTCTCGGAATGTTACATAACAGTTCAAGCAAAATAACATTAGTAGTTTTAATTCAAATAAGAAGATTGACAATACTTAACTTGTTTTTACAATGTTGTCGCAAGCGATGGGTGACATGTAATATAAATCCGAATCCTTTGCAATATACAATGTTCGTGCAAGTTTGTGGATTACTAATAATAATATGAATGGATATCAGCCACCCAACTTGTGCTTCAGAAGACCGGATGGAACCCTAGAAACCAATACCAAAAACAAATGTGACATTCTGGCAAAGTACTTCGAAAAACTGCTGAACACGGACCCTCCCTATGGAAGAACAACTCTAGAAGAAGTTAAAGAAATAATCAAGTCACTCAAGAATCGTAGAGCACCAGGAGAAGACGGCATCATCGTGGAAATCTGGAAGTTACAAGACCCACAACTCACGAAAGACATCCACAGGACCTTGGAAGATGTCTGGAAGACCACGAAAATTCCTGACGACTGGAAAACTACCTTGATACACCCACTACACAAAAAAGGTGACAAGACTGACCCGAACAACTACAGAGGAATATCCCTACTACCGGTCACATACAGGATCCTCTCTAAAGCTTTACTAAACAGACTAGAATACCAGACCGACCACTTGATTGGGGAACACCAAACAGCCTTCCGTAAAGGGCGGTCTTGTGCGGAACAAATTTGGAACCTGAAAATGATTTTACAACACAAACAGAACCTGATCATTACCTTTGCCGACTCTATCGACCGGAAAACTCTCTCCAAAGTTCTAGCAGAATACAAAGTAGACAACAAAACACGGACTATCATAGAGCAAACCTTGACCAACACGACCTCCAAAGTAAAGTTCTGTGGGGAATTATCAGAGCCCTTTGAAATTCGCACAGGTGCCCGACAAGGCGATGGCCTCTCACCTCTCCATTTTAATTTAGTGTTAGATAAGGTAATAAAAGAATGGGAAACATCACAACAGGGGATAACCCTAGGAAACCTACAGATTAAATGCCTGGCTTTTGCAGACGATTTGGCTATTGTCACGAAAGGTATAAACGAAACAAAAGACGCTATTGAAAAACCACACGAAATCGCTTCCAAAACTGGGCTACAGATCTATTATGAAAGACACAGTTTATGAGCACAAAGAAACTCTCATCTCTGAACACAAAGTACGGCACGATTTACAAAACGGCAAACTTCAAATACCTCGGTGAAACACTACAAATGAGCAGACGTAACAGAACTCAAACGAAGAAAGAAAAACTAAACTAGACAAGGCATACAAAGTAGTGTGGAATCGTTACAACAAGAAACCTATCTCACAAAAGCCAAATTACGCCACTACGACACGGTGGTGCTCCCCGAGATACTATATGCAGCAGAGACCACTCTAATCCTAGGGCATACACGTATCAGACAACTAGAAAAAGTAGAACGGAAAATACTTAGGAAAGTATTTGGCGCAACTAACAACAATGGAACATGGATCAAGAAACCTACAGAGGAACTACACAAACATACGGAGACAATGACAGAATGATTAGAAAACGCAGACTACAATTCTATGGACACCTATAAAGAATGCCATCACACAGACTAACCAAACAGATCTTTGATTGGGTAACCACTAGAAACAACAAATGGGTGGCAGAGGTGAAAAACGACCTGAACCAACTCAACAGCAGACACAATAAACGACAGAATAAAATTCAGAAACATCATTAAGAAAAGCAAACTTCATGAGATACACTGTGACAAACGAACAGGCGTAAAATGGACCGAAGAACGCAAGCAAGATCACAGCCGGAAGATGAAAGAAATATGGGCAGCCAAAAAGGCAATCAAGATGAAGCCGAAGACATGAAGGCGACAAGAAGCATGGACAGTGGATCGGAAACAGAAACACAGCGAGCGAATGAGGGAAGTTTTGGCAGCAAGGAGGGCAGCAAAAGGAATTGGCCATGTAGTTTAATCCAACTGCGCTTTTTAAGGGCAAAACACCAATAATAATAAAAATAACAATAATAACTGCAACTGCAGCACTCTCTGCTAGGCCGCGCTAATACTTCGCAAATACAGTCCACTGATGTCCTAAAACTGAGCCGATACTGAGCGATCGAGGCTGGCAGGAGCGGCGCTTATATTATCCTGTTGTAGAGGTCTCTCCTGTCGTCGTGCGGTCCTGATCAGCGCACCACTACCTGACGTCGTTTCACTGCCTTCTCTTCTCTTCCTTCTTTCATCTACGTTCTGGCGCTTGTGGTTGCGCCAGAATATGTTGTTCTTAGCGTAAGTTAGTTTAAGTTAGATTAAGTAATGTGCAAGCTTAGGGTTTTTGTTTTCTTAGAGAGATGCGGGCCCTCCACGCCAGCACCAACGTAGTGACCAAACCAAAAGTTCTACTGTCACCTCCGTCAATATATTAGTTATCTAATAGGTGGATCACAGGATGCTGGGCTGTGATGTCATCCGTGCGTCTGGGTAAGACTACACATTAACACGGTCCATGAGGTGATAGATAGTGGACGAAACGCGAATGAGGGTAGCAATTTAAAGAGCAGATGGAAAAAAGTGCCAAGGCTAGTGCCGAGATAAAAAAAAAAAAACTATGCGGCAGTGGGATGGGTAGCGGCTTACTAGCTGCGATAGCTCATGCAAGGTTGGGTTTGTTAGTGTGGGTATCATGCATCATTACCGTGGCAGGTGATGGCGACGTATCCCGGTTTGCTGCAGCCGCTGCATTCCTGGAACAATCAGGATCGTTATATATTAGTGGGAGATCGGCCATAAATCATCTTACTGTGTGAGGGGTGTGTATAGCTTGTCTGCATATAGTGTACGGTACGGCTTCCCTGCGTGGTGCCAGTTATTCGGCAAGTGTGTTCCAACTGGATATCCAATAATGCTGGCTGATTAACAGGGGCTCACCTGTACCGTTATGTTTGCGTGTACTTGGCTATAGATGTTAAGTTCTTGCAAGTATGTCTTTTGGTCTGTTGTGTTTCCATCTATGGTTGTGATCGTAGTTCATCAGATTCAGAATGAACGGGTTCTGCGAATATATGGAGTTTCTGTATAGTCTTGTGGTGAGTTTGTGGATTACCTCCGTGAGAGTCTCAAGTCGGTATTCCCCGTGAAGATCCGCGATGCGTGTGTATCGTGGAGCATTGCAAATGATTTTCAGTACTTTGTTTTGTATGATCTGCAGACGGCGCAGGCGTGTGGGCGCAGCGTATCCCCAGACGGGGGCTGTGTACGTCATGAGGGGTCGAATAAGTGTCATGTACCTGGTCCTCGACACCCGTCTTTTCAGTGTGCTACCCCTGTTCATCATACGGTAGAGCTGTTTGAGCCTCGCGTTTGCTTTGTTGGTCATGTGTTGTATGTGATCCCCTCAGAGTAATTTCTGGTCCAACCAGACACCAAGGTATTTGACTTGGGGCCGATGACCTCAGCGGTTTGGTCCCACAGGAAGTTACCACTACTTATCGTGAGAATTGTCTTCGTGTGTACCGCTCTTATTGACAGTCACTTGGAAAAATAATGACACACTACTGAAATGAAATATAGTTACAGCCGGCCGGGGTGGCCGAGCGGTTCTAGGCGCTACAGTCTGGAACCGCGCCTGCCTCGAGCATGGATGTGTGTGATGTCCTTAGGTTAGTTAGGTTTAAGTAGTTCTAAGTTCTAGGGGACTGATGACCTCAAAAGTTAAGTCCCATAGTGCTCAGAGCCATTTGAACCATTTGAAACATAGTTACAATCTGCACTACTTACAACACGCGCCCTCGCTATGTACGTCTTTCACAGTGCGCGTTGACCCCTAGACTGGCTAGCCATCCTTTCATGTCAAGTCATTTTTAGAGTCTCTACCTTCGAATGCTAGCGAGCCAGAAGCCAAAAAAGGCAACGCCAACTTATAAACTATGGAAAGCCGATGAGAGACGAGAAACGTACATCAGTGCGCAAAACTAGAAAACGAAAAGAAGTTTCGCGCGATGTGTTACTGACAAGTAAGAAAGATCCATGAAACTCTGACCTTACATAGCACTGATATAGCATAGATCACAAGGTAAATGAACGAAATAAGCAGAACAGACGTACAGGAATGGCACTTTTATTCAAAAACAATAATTACACTCAAGTTAGTTCGATTCATAATGGTTCTCTGGACATTACAAAAGGCAGGACTCTTTCTTAATAGTGTGTTTGTGGTCACTACAGACGGCAGTGCATCCTTTTCAATGGGATCCCGTGCTGGCCACAAGGGTGGGATGAGGTTGTTTGGGGTAAAAGACCAGAGAGGTCATCGGATTAGGGAAGGATGGGGAAGGAAGTCGGCCGTGCCCTTTCAAAGAAACCATCCCGCCATTTGCCTGAAGTGATTTAGGGAAATCACGGAAAACCTAAATTAGGATGGCTGGACGCGGGATTGAACCGTCGTCCTCCCGAATTCGAGTCCAGTGTGCTAACCACTGCGCCGCCTCGCTCGGTCACCACTAGGGTGGTTAGGAGTTCTTACGGTAGTGGGTTCTGTTCCTTCACCAGCTGCTGGATGGTCGCTGATGCATGTGGACTTGCTGTATCACCTGTCCTCAATACATCCCACATGTGCTCGATGGGATTTAAGTTGGGGGAAATGGTAGGCCAGTCCATTCGCTGAATTTCCTCTCGTTTAGAAAGCTCCTTCAGCAACACTATTCGATGTAGTAGCCCATCGTCATGGATGAAAATGAAGTCAGTGTATAACCCTTCCACTACTACTGTAATTTAGTATGATTTTATCTAAATAACAGAAAACCCTGTCTCTGTGTTGCCCCTTATAACCCTCTTACTAAAATTTAATTTAGTTTCAAAATAAAGTACACTATGGGAGGATAGTCCTGTTAATAGGAGAAGCTAATTAATAGAGTTATCCTTTTTACAGGCTCTGACCGTTTGTTGTGTCTAATGGAAAAGCAAATCAGACTATTCAGTTCTTTTGCTAAGATCTTACCCAGCGGTCAGAAAGAAACGCAGTATGAATAGTATTATATTGAAGCTAGGACAACTCAGTTGCAAGTTCATTTAGTGGTTTAAAATATGTACTAACGGTCACTAGCCTATCCAGGCAATGAAACAGTGAAGTATTGGAAAAGCAGAAGTATGAATTTTGCCTATTATCTTGCTACTGTTTAAGTTGCTTCTTCAAATAAATGTTACTCCACGTTAACAGTGTTGGACTATACTCTTACACATTTCCTTTTTAAAAGAGAAAAAGTCCAGTAGATAACTTCAAGGAAGCTAAAAAAATTTGTTCAGGGAGCACCTTTAGAAAAGCACTTTTGATTATCAACAAACTTAAATACTAAAATACTTAGATAATAAAGCGCATACTTTTTATACTGAACATTTCACTTTAAGGAAACCTCTTTCTTACTGGAATTTAGTTTCAAAAGCTAGTATTCTTTGAACTAACTCTGTCAGTCATTTAACAGATTCTAGTTACTTGGCCACACTCTGAATTTTACGTAAGCAAACATTTATTACAACACATTGCAATAGTTAAGAAAACACAAGAAACAATTTAAAAGGTGCCTCATTATGTTAACTTCACACTTCATAAGTCTGGAAAACAAGATACTCGGATTAATCAAACACCAGGGAGGAATCCTATATAGCTGTATTATTAGGATGAAATAAGAGGGGCGCGCTGAGTAGCCGACCGGTCTAGGGCGCCTTGTCACGGCCACAAATTTCCAATTCCCAATAACAGGATGAACCAGTTTCTTTAAAGTTGAAGAATGATTACTGAAACACAGTTTAAATTAATGGTTAACGCTGTACAAAAGACCTTATCTGGTCGCTGTAGGCTTGGGTGTGGCGAACAATTATGATGGCTACACTCCCACAGTAAGCCTGCAAGTATCTAGCTGTATGGACTCAATTTCTCTTCTGGGCGTCGTTTAATTTTACATACAGTAGCCCAACAACTATCAAGTACGCCGAAAGCCATTTGCAGTTTTCATCCGAGGCAATTTTGTGCAAATCTGCAGGCAAAGCTTCTCCTGCTCCACTAGGGTGTTGCCTCAATCACTGCTGCCTACAGACAGTGTGGCTTATTCCCACGCTTGCTCTAGGTAGCGCGCCAATTCACCCTTGCCACCTTATCCATTCCCCAGAGCCACTTTCGTTTCAAATAAAAGGACACTAGCTTTTATATAATACCTCTTTCTAACATAGTTTCTACACGTGACCATTTCTTACAATTGTCAAATTTACATCAACATGAACAGTTTACACACACAAATGTTTTTAAATACAAAAATCATCAGTAAATTATTTAAAGTAATATACGATTTCCATAATATTTTACATACATTGCCAACATACAATGCAAAGAACTTCAACCTCCAGCATAGCACACTTTACATTACATATACAGAAAATAAAGTACCAATATGCAAAAATTTTAAAGCAAAAAATTATAAAAATTTAGATGAACCATAAAGAACTAATGTTATAAGTGCCGAATAATCATAATTTTCTTGTGCGTTCGTCCTGCATGTGTGCAAGGTATGCATAGTTATTAACAGAAATGGCGTGGTTAATGTAAGGTGTGGCGGGAGCCACGTTAGCCACCACATCTATCCTCGTCGTTAATCCGGCGGCCAGATTCAAACTGGCGCCTGTGCATCTCCATTGTACTTCAACATGCTCGGATCTGTGGGTGTAGTGGAAGTAATGTCGAATGCACCCCTTAAAAGCCACACACAGGGAATGAGCGGAAAGTCACAGTAACATTTACCACTGAGTGTACCATCTTCAAAGATCTGGGCGTCTGGCTCTGATCTGTGACAATTCATTGTGTCGCTGTGGTGCCAACTGCTGCTCATACTGTTGCTGGAGATGCAGTCCATGCGCCAGAGCCATATGCCGAACGCGTTGGTCTTCCCTCTCGTAGTGCCACGTGGCTGTCCGGTGCCCGGTCTTCTTGTGACGTTACATTCTCGAGACCACAGATGTCAACAATCAGTAGTGTTGTGTACATAGTTCCGCGTAGTCAGCGCGTACACAACTTTCCCACTAGAGCGCGCCCCGCTAAGCACAACAGTGCAGGCGCAGCGCTCGTCCGTCTCCGCACTACGAGATGGCGCTGTCTTAGAGACGGACCAAATTCTGCTTCCGCCGAACCGCGTATTAATATGTAACGCAGCCAATGAGATTGCTGCTAACGTAGAACCTTTTCTCCTCGCGGATCACACTCGCGCAGTGATACATTAACGCACGAGGTATTATAACGAGTGTACAGACCTCCGATTAGTCAGTCTGCATTAGTCTGCATCAGCCTGCATTTGTCTGTACCAGTCTATAGTCAAGTTTCAGTCTGCGCATAATAAGATTATCATATTCCTCTATATAGCCATGAAGATAAATGAATAGACACTTTGTCAAGTATCAGAGATATGTGAGAATAAGATTAACGTACCAAGACCAAAGGAACTTCAGATTGTCAATTGTAAACAGCATCCAGAATCAAGTTAAGTAATTTCTATGCTTTTTATTATTTTAATAAATGTGTATGAAAATTAATCAAGTTCTGTTTAAAGTTGGTCACCGTCAATCTGCTACTCTAAGCGTGCAAGTGGCATTTCTATCGTCTGACCTAACAGCAGAAGATAAACACGCCACGATAAGACCACGAGACATATTGCTGACACTCGCCTGCTTCGTTAGAGCGACAAGTCGAATAATCTGATGGTGTGTGTACCGAAGGTCTTACAGTACGCACACCACAACTAGCAATGGCTACATTCCTACCCTGTCTTTCTGCAGTATCGCAGAAGGAACATACAGTTTCTCGTAGTCTGTTACACAACCTCGTTCAAACTTAGTGAGATGTCGATAATGGCATCTTCGTCGCCTTAAAGGCATTCTTGAGTAACATAAAGTCACCGCGTCTAATCCCAAAGGTAACTAGTGCCACTTTTATGGGACTGGCGCGAAATTTGAATAGACGTCATCTCTCAGATGTACAAACACGTCTACCAAATTTCACTTATGTCGCGATTTGCTCTTTTTTCCCCTCACTGTAGATTGGTTGCGTCAACACACACTCTAAGGATAAAAGGAAATGTAGAGAAAATGATTAATGTACAAAAACGAAATGTCTGGAAGTGCAGTTGATCCTCCCTCGTTATGATGTACAAAATTTGCAACGTAATAGAAAACATCGGGACCACTGATAAAACTTGTTACAAAATATTTATAAATAAATCACTTAGGATAAGAGATTCTAAAAATAAATTAAATAAAGATGAAATTAAAAAGTGGTAGTGTATATGATTCAAATAAAAACGTCGTAAGTACCTGAAATCAGAGTACATACATTTCTGTACAAACTTTTATATCAGTATATCCATATTAGATGGGATACTTAAGGCGTCCCTATGCCAAGTTATTTTATGTCGTTTGCACATAAAATAGACTGGAAATCATCTGAAATATATAGGACTTTTAGATAATTTGCCTGTGCAAATGATGTAAGACATACAAACAGCTCAGCAGGACATCTCTAAATTGTCATGTAAAATTAATATAAAACTATCATCAAAGTGAGTGTATTTCTATGTGTAGTACAACTTCTGATTCAGAAAACGGGTAAGACATACTCTAAACTCTTTACCAAGCAAATTGAATTTGAAATACCTATGGTGTGAATGTAAACATTTGCGCTCTAACGGCTGATGTTCGTATTAGACGTTTACTTTAGTGTTGCAGATTTGATTGTCTAGTACAATACGGTTAGCTGTTTCAGTGTCTGGTTAGAAACATGTTTAGCGTGGTCCAGGAGCGCCGATGTGAGTATAATAGTTTTCATGTTCCCATCGAGATGCTTCATATCGGTGATTCCCTTTGCCTCTCACCATTGGGGTGCGTAATTTCGGTGACTTCCCTTGCTCTTGCCTCGCACAATTGGGGTGCTTGACTTCGGTGAGTATCCACGGCAGATTCACGATCACTGCATGGATATTTTACCTTCTTACAGTGGTTTTGAATTGTATTCCGGCGTTAGCCGTTTAGCGGCCAGTGCGAGAGTTACGGCCGTTGGATGCAGCCATACACCGAAATCAGTCACCTTGGTGGGGGGCTCGAGGGCGGCCACTGAAATCAAACATTCCGGTAGTTTGGGACCCACTACTATCAAACCCCCTCAGGGAACAGAAAATTACGTTAACGTACACGTAACTTATTTGTTAGAAATATCAATATCTATCCATATAATTTGTGCTGTGAAATCATATTTGCAGCAGTCAAATATTGTTTGAACATCGATGTCTACCTTAAGAACACAAAGATTTACATTTCCATCGTAAATGAACTGTAGAATCAAACGCGTCGGCTCTTTGGTGCAAAAACAGGCACATTTGATATTAGTCGATTACAGCGTCATCTACTCCGAGTGAAAAACAGCGGTTTGAGTGAACCGTATGTTTTTTGGTGGAGAATCCCTCTATGCAATAAATATGGGGTGGAGGGTTCCCATTTCTAAATAGGAAGTTGATCCCGCCCATGCTGGAGAGCTATTACCTGTAACATTTCTTTGTACTATGGTCGTTTTCGATATATTTAATTGTCTCAAGGTCAAGCAAACGCCCTGTATACATCCACATTGTGACCCTACAATCAATAGGTCTTACATAAAAAGTGATGAAAGGACATAAGATTTGACTGGTCGACATTTGACTAGCAAGGTGCAGCGTAGTGGACCGGTCCAGACAGATGAGCAACAGCTGTCACACGGCCTGAGGAGACACAGTAAGCCGAACGGGCTGCAGAATAAATGCTTGGTAAGCCAGTAACCGGATGTTCGCTGCGGTTAAACTGAGCCACGGCGTGGCTACTGACGCTGAGAAGCATGGCGAGATTCTAAGTGAGCCAAAAAGGAAAGCATAAGTATCCACTTTATACAACGAAATGATTTCCAGTGGAGCTACACAAGATGTAATGACAGCGCTGAAATCGCGATAATGAGACGATTTCAGTGAAAGTGCCACCATGTCCGTTTGATAACCATTAACAAAGTTATTAACATTTAATGTGAAATTGTTTGTAAGAATAGTAAGAAAAGCTACAAACGCACTACAACTGCGTACGACATACTCTCTTATAGTGCTTGGCGTCAGCTGTAAAAGAATATATTTGTCGCAGTACGAAACACAATAAGTAACTATTATAAATAAATTGTTGAATAAGTTACGTCTGAGTACAAAACTATGAGTTTCTCGTATTTATAAAAAATTACAGCAACACGAACAATGTACTTTACTATCCAATTTGTTTATACATAATCAGTGTGAAAGTCTGTGAATACATCGTTGTAACAAGTAGTAAAGGGTACAGCAGTCAATAGCAAATAACATTTATTGCAAACCAAACTGCTTGTTATTCAGGCTTTTGACGGGTGTATATGAAATAGAAGAATGGGAAGGAAAAGGAAAGGGTGGTTGGGAACCTAATGACTTGCGGCTGAATAGAGCTTTGTGGAAATGCAGTGACGAAAATTGAATATTTGTCCCGGAACGGGATTCGAATCCCTTAGCATGAGCTGTTACCTTAACAGCTTCGGCCATCCGGACACGGTCACTGATAGACCCAAATTTCCTCCTATCTCTGGCCGCAATGCAGCGTCCCTCTTCCGTTAACCCCAACTTTCAAATGCTTCTCGTGGTCTGATAAAGGCCTGTAACGTGTGTAGTATAGACAGGCAGCCAAATTAATGTGACTGAACAGTGCAGAAATACGTTTATTTCCCTTGCCTGACACTGGATTCTTTCAAATAAGCCAGCCGTATACTTTTACAGGTAGAACATGACAACAAAGTACCACTTTAGTACTAAAGTGCCAGTGGCCAGTAGGTAACGTGTACCGTTAGGAACTGCTCTATTTAATGCAGTAATTACGTTGTAACCTGACAACCTTGTCATTTAGATACTGCCGCTGCTTTTATATGTCTTATTTCACGTATAAATCTTACAAGTATTGGTTAAATGAGTTTCATTTTGCATAACATCGAAAGTGGTGTCAGTAATGTAAGAAACAAAGTACATACGAACTGTAATGAAAGGGCGATAAAAAATGGAACGTAAGATTGCCAAGGTAATTTTGTTTATACTGTATCATTAGAGAGAATGTTTAAATGCAGTGCAAAAAGAACTTGAAAAGAGTTTCTCTCAGATCAGATTAACGATTACTGCTCTAGTTTGCTGAGCTTTATTCATTCCTTGTCAACTGTTTCTTAGATGTAGGATTAAAGTTTTAAAATAAATGATGTATGGTAGTGATAGGACTAACAATTTAGGACCCGAAAATGAACAACTCACAATCGCACATTGTTATATGCGTCAATAGTTAATAATCAAGTAGCCAATGTTCAAGCGAAATAATTTAGAAATATTAACATTTAATAATCATTCACTGTAGAAATTGTCGATGATAAAGTGTAGCCTACTCGATTTGTTTCCCTGTGGCTTCTTTTATAATTGTATTTCTCTTTCGTCACACAAATCATTTATACATTGTAGACTCGCTTTATACGCTTTGAATAAGTGTTAATGCTAGCAGACGGAAATTCAGTGGCCAGTAGAGTTTGTCCTGAAAAATGGACAGTAGATTGTATCAGCTTCCAAGAACACCGTCTGATATTATGTTTATACAGATTTATTTTAACTGTTATTATTCGGCCTTAGAATGTCTTTGGAGGTGAGGCACTATAGTAACAGTAATAGGAGTGATACGTTTGTTATTGGCTTACATGTTAACAACCTACACAAAATTCTACTTAAACGTAAAGTAACATCAATTTTTATTTATTAGTGTTGGTAATGACGCCTCTGGAAGCAATACGTTCATGTAAAATATCATGTACAGTGATGTAAACAGCAGATGCAACAGCTGAAAGAAGCCAAATATGTCTAAGGTGGCAACGCAAGAAGCGTTCAGTGACTTCGAAAGTAAAATATTCGTATCCGATCTGACAGGAAATCACAAGAAGGTTTGGTGGTACGTGAAGCCGTTATCCCTATCGAAGTCATCTGTTCAGTCACTCAGTAACCAAACTGGTGCCAAAACGACAGATGGAGGAGAGATGGCCGAAATACTGAAATCGGTATTCCGAAATTTTTACTCTGCAGAAGGACGTAATACGGTTTCCCCTTTCCACTATCGCACGAGTCCCGAAATGATAGATACTAAGATAAGCGATCGCGGAACAAAAAATGAAATAAAACTGCTCAGCATTGGAACGATATGTGTACCCGATGAGATACCAGATGAGATTCCAAACAGATAATGTGAAAGATTTTGACCCTCCTCTAGCTGCAGTTTTTGTTGATCACTGGAGCAACGAGGGCTACCAACCGACCTGAAAATAGCGTGCTTCACATACGTTTCCAAGAAGAGTCTGTTGTACCAAGAGAGATGCTGTAGTGGTAAGACACTGAAATCGAGTTCGGGAGGATAGTAGGTCGACCCCATGTGGACTTCTAGATTTCCGTTTTCTATGATTCCCATAAATCGCTTAAGGCCTATCCTGATAATGTTAAATTTAACACATTTACAATCCGTTTTCTAAGGAAGTGACCAAGGTAATAAAATAAAACTTTGCCAGGTTATACATTTACTGATTTACGATCAAGTACCTAACTTTGTTAGGAATCAAGATATGAAGTTTTAATGAAGGTATTAAAAATTTACATAATTAAAAAATTATGATCAATGTATGAATGCCACCTCTATCATTATAGATCCGCATATACATAATGTCACTATCAATAAGATGTAAAAACTTCAGACCTTTACGTTAAGTAATTTCTGAGATAATGGAAACATTTGCAAAAAAATAATTTTTCAGAATAGCACTTGAAAGATGAAGTAAAGCGAAACTAACTATTGAATGAAGAGACAGCCTAACACTCTTCAACTTTTTAATATTTATCATCTTGAGGATCAACCAGATGCAGTCTCTTTCTCCATCTGAGGGATCTCTACACAGTTATCATAAGATTGCTTCTGTATTATGGCTGGATTTAGTTCCAAATTGTTTCAGAACACTTATTCTGCATGAATTTTCATCACTGAAGGGGTCACAGTACCACTGACCCCAAATATTCAATATTTTCAAGCCTACAAACGCATTTTTGGGTCTATGAAACAGTGGGTCTGTACAACATTGTTGAAAGACTAATTAATACTTTGAGTTTTTTCCTGTGGGGCATTTCTTGCGAAGATCTGGGTGAGCTATATCTCTACGTACCGGCTTTATTGCTGCTCCAACAGCTTCAAGGTTGGTGTTTCTGTGAGTGTGTTTGGTTCCTCGTGCCTCAGCGTTGCGATATTTACACCAGTCAACTGAACAGAAGTTCTGTAGTGACTTATCATCACTTTACCTGTTGTGGAAAAACGTTGCCTATACTGCTTTTCTCATTCCATCTAAGTTGTTGGTATTCTTTGTAATTGCTTTTCCATAGTATTCACTTAGCTGATTGATTGTTTTGTTAATGAAACGTCCGCTAATAGCCTTGTCACCTAAAAGCCTTTTGCTAGAAAAGGTTCTGCCCAATTTTAATGCAGTCAGGTACCCATTCGTTTCTGCACATAACAGAAACATTCTAAGTTTTGTGGTGTTAGGCCATCGTAGCGCCTACTGTCAATTATTGGTCTGAAAGAACTGGAATCACATCACCAATGAATTTAGCATACCGAACCCAACATTTTTCTTTAGAGTGCTGAAAGGTCTTCACAGCTGAGGCACTTCACATTCCTCTCCTTGATCCCTCACATGTTTTCTGACAGTTGCATTCATAAATTTTATTCTTTTAGTTTTTGGCACCCAGTTTGTGCATATATGGCAATGTTTTGACAATACTTCATCATAAAGGACCTTCCCAATATGAATACTTAAGGCAGCTGCACACGAATTTTTAGATTGATGGAAACTTTTCTGCTGTTATGTTGTTGTTGCCATCATTTTGTTCAGTTCCTCCCACTTTTGCAGATTTAATTGATTATTCTGCAATTACTTTTACGGTTTCCCCTAGAGCAGCTGTGTATCCGGAAACATTAGTGGGCGGGGGGGGGGGGGGATGACAAATTCATGAGAGCACACGAAGTTGTCCCAGCACTAATGCCTTTCCCGATGCATCTCAATCGACAGAAACACCTGACGTTCGTCCCAAAAAGATTATTGTCTTTACATTTATCAAACACCCAAAATTCTTTCTTACTCTCGCAATTCGAACAGGAGACTTCCAAAGTAAGATCTAAATCCTTTGGCCGGCCGGAGTGACCGAGCGGTTAAAGGCGCTACAGTCTGGAACCGCACGACCGCTACGGTCGCAGGTTCGAATCCTGCCTCGGGCATGGATGTGTGTGATGTCCTTAGGTTAGTTAGGTTTAAGTAGTTCTAAGTTCTAGGGGACTTATGACCACAGCAGTTGAGTTCCATAGTGCTCAGAGCCATTTTTTTCTAAATCCTTTCTTTTGATGATATTTCCAGAAATTATTATCTCGTCACCATAAAAATAATTGAATTCAGATTTATTAAACATTGTTTTAAGTACACTTAAACCTAATGTTAAACTGATATCACTGTTTTCAGTGTACACTTCATTACTATTCACAAATTACTTCTTGGAAGCACTTGGAGTTGAAGAACTTTGTTCAATGTGCTCTCTGTCGGTCCATTATGGCCAGGGGACATCGGCTGGTACGTACTTCTCAATTCAATGAAATTTACCAACAGCTGTATGCTTTAGGTTCGTTCGAAATAAAATTAAAAGAAAAAATTAAAGTATATGTCTGTTGGTAAAGTTTATTTAATTGAGAAAACTGTTCAATGTAGGTTGCCCTAACCTCATTCTCTGGATGTAGACTTCCAACAGGACATGTTCTGTAGACTCTATTTTCCTTAGTTTTTTCTCTTCTTGCATATTCTCTTTGGCCATGTTAAATAGAGAAGCGCTGCTTAATAGGAGTATGTAACAAGTACAAATATACACAATGAAATGTGTAATGATCCTTACAAGACGCGGACGATACCATGGATTACACCACAAACAGGAGGTGATATCACAGCAACCAACGTAGCCAACCTATGCAGTAGGATGTTTACTATATATCAACATAGATCACCACATTTTAGAGCAAACAGTCCCAGAGATATCTTACGGTAATAGAACAAGTGCTTATGGAAACTTTATAGATTATTTTTACATTAAATTATTTCAAAATAAATTAAAAATACTGTCATCCAGAATGAACAGAACATTCATAAACTTAAAGAGAAAACTTCAAACAACCATTTTCGATAAAAAATGAAAACCTATATTTTATATGCACACCACCCTTAAAGTAAATGCCAGGATGATTCCTTTGGAAAGGGCGCTGGCGACCTCTCTTCGTGTCTCCCCCTAGTAGGAGATTGTGCTCCATCTCTATGCTCAAACGTCCTTCCGTATGTTGTAGAGCTATGGAACATGTTTCATGCTGACTTATTATAAAGTCTGGGAAAATTCATGTCTCTACTATAAAAGTCAACATGGGTTCTGTAAACATATATTTTGTGAAACATACGTTACAGTTTCGCTCTGTCTTTTAATGGAAAACATACGAGCTTACCAAGTCTGGAACAACATTTGTGACTGTATTCAGAATTCTTGGAACAGAATTTAATTTATGGTTCTCAGCTGAATGAAATGTACATGTGCTGGTTGGCCTGAACTTTATGACCACTGTCCACAATAGTCACGTGACACACTAAAGGAAAGTATATAAGCGGAAGTGAATTGTTTGTTAAGCAATCCTGGCATTTGTCGACAAATAAAACTAACCTGTTTAAACTTAGTATACGAATTAATCCCGATAGAAGTCGCCAAATGAAACCTACTTACACACATTAGTTTAAAAGACCTGGGAATATACAGTACTTGAATGTACTTAAGTGTAAACAGAGTAATCTTTCTAGGGGTAAACAAGTCAGACACTTGTTTGTGCTGTTTGGAGATAAGATCAATCAATACATATTATAAAAGTGGATATATGTATGTATGTTCCACATCTCTTCCTAAACCACTGTATCAGTTCCAAACACGCTTGGTAGAAACATCACGTACTGTCTGGAAATTACCACTATGGTGATAAGAACCACCTACTTCTCAAAGTGATGGGAGCAAGGGTGGAAAAGAAGTGTAGCCCACGATGTGCAATTTCCCAGACTATATTCATACAGTATTCAAAAATGAGAGCACTTAGTCACTTGCAACAAACCTTACACAGAATGCCAAACATTTATGAGACTTTTCGCACTAGAACCTTCCATAATATGATGAAAGGAAAAAAAGATATATCGCTTGCTACATTTGGCTATTATGCAGTCAAACTCCATCATCTTTCATGACGTTTTAATTTATTACTTTTTTACTGCTAACTGTATCTGCAATATATTCCACAGACAATGTCCGCATATACCACTGGATGTGCTATACCTACAAAATTATATCGTTGTTCAATACAAAGTGCAAGAGAGATGACGTCACAAATATTTAGTTACTTCGAAGCGAAACTGCACGGTGATATTCACTAGAGATACAGTTGAAATCTGTGTACAAAAGTGAGTGTTAAATGTGCGTATTCTGGCAAAGCTGCTGGTTAAAAGGTCCTCCTAAAGCCCTTGATCGATTTGAACCAGACTAAGTGCACATATTACCTACTATCTGAAAGAAATACTGTGGGGATGAGAACCAGCGAAATCGTATTGGCATGGAGGGTGATGTTGTGGAGAGAGAAGGGTGGAGGTAGAGGTGGACAGATGAAGAGGGGCAAGGAGGAGATGGACACGGACAGGGAGAGGGGAGTGGAAAACAGACAGAGAAAGGGAAGAGGAGACGGACTGAGAGGGGGAGGAGCAGATGGACAGAGAAAGGCAATACATACTCAGCTAGTAATTATGTAAAGAAACGACTAAGAAAGTATACACACATCTGGCTAAGATAAAGACAATATCCGCACTGATTTGTCTAAAGGTCCACAAAAAGTTGAAACATTGATAAATGAGACAATGTAGACTACGTATCTGATTATGATAATAGTACCTTCATTGATTTGTTTACAAGATCAAAGGAAAGTTGAAGCACTGATGCACTTTTAACTGTCTCTACAGGCTTTAACTGAGTTCGACACCTAATTCACACAAAATATTTGTGCTACAAATGGTCACAACTCACCGAACTTCATTAACTGAAAATCACAAGAAAAATTGAGGAGATTGTAATTTGGAGAGGACGCATAAAAACAATTTTTAGCATAATCAGGGCCTGGTGTAGATTTAAGATGATCCCTAGTAGTGGACAGTGTTGATATGTTACCAAGATTCTAGAAAAATCAACCATGCAGCTGAAGTGAATTTTTACACAGTTGTCAATTTAATGAGTAGCTAGAGATGCAAGCAACAAGCTACAAAGGAGTTATACAGGAGTCAACTGACCAAGAAAATTCACTATATACACTCCTGGAAATTGAAATAAGAACACCGTGAATTCATTGTCCCAGGAAGGGGAAACTTTATTGACACATTCCTGGGGTCAGATACATCACATGATCACACTGACAGAACCACAGGCACATAGACACAGGCAACAGAGCATGCACAATGTCGGCACTAGTACAGTGTATATCCACCTTTCGCAGCAATGCAGGCTGCTATTCTCCCATGGAGACGATCGTAGAGATGCTGGATGTAGTCCTGTGGAACGGCTTGCCATGCCATTTCCACCTGGCGCCTCAGTTGGACCAGCGTTCGTGCTGGACGTGCAAACCACGTGAGACGACGCTTCATCCAGTCCCAAACATGCTCAATGGGGAACAGATCCGGAGATCTTGCTGGCCAGGGTAGTTGACTTACACCTTCTAGAGCACGTTGGGTGGCACGGGATACATGCGGACGTGCATTGTCCTGTTGGAACAGCAAGTTCCCTTGCCGGTCTAGGAATGGTAGAACGATGGGTTCGATGACGGTTTGGATGTACCGTGCACTATTCAGTGTCCCCTCGACGATCACCAGTGGTGTACGGCCAGTGTAGGAGATCGCTCCCCACACCATGATGCCGGGTGTTGGCCCTGTGTGCCTCGGTCGTATGCATTCCTGATTGTGGCGCTCACCTGCACGGCGCCAAACACGCATACGACCATCATTGGCACCAAGGCAGAAGCGACTCTCATCGCTGAAGGCGACACGTCTCCATTCGTCCCTCCATTCACGCCTGTTGCGACACCACTGGAGGCGGGCTGCACGATGTTGGGGCGTGAGCGGAAGACGGCCTAGCCCAGCTTCATGGAGACGGTTGCGAATGGTCCTCGCCGATACCCCAGGAGCAACAGTGTCCCTAATTTGCTGGGAAGTGGCGGTGCGGTCCCCTAAAGCACTGCGTAGGATCCTACGGTCTTGGCGTGCATCCGTGCGTCGCTGCGGTCCGGTCCCAGGTCGACGGGCACGTGCGCCTTCCGCCGACCACTGGCGACAACATCGATGTACTGTGGAGACCTCACGCCCCACGTGTTGAGCAATTCGGCGGTACGTCCACCCGGCCTCCCGCATGCCCACTATACGCCCTCGCTCAAAGTCCGTCAACTGCACATACAGTTCACGTCCACGCTGTCGCGGCATGCTACCAGTGTTAAAGACTGCGATGGAGCTCCGTATGCCACGGCAAACTGGCTGACACTGACGGCGTCGGTGCACAAATGCTGCGCAGCTAGCGCCATTCGACGGCCAACACCGCGGTTCCTGGTGTGTCCGCTGTGCCGTGCGTGTGATCATTGCTTGTACAGCCCTCTCGCAGTGTCCGGAGCAAGTATGGTGGGTCTGACACACCGGTGTCAATGTGTTCTTTTTTCCATTTCCAGGAGTGTATAAGTCTGAGTCTGTTATAAAAAATTACAAAGGATAATCAATAAGGGTATCTGCATCTGCAATTTATTTGTGTTAACAGTCTGGGACAAATATGTGTGGTGTTTCACGAAAAAAAGCAAATCTTAAATACGTATGGTTTCCAACCGTACTTAACAAAATAATTTTGCAGCAAAAATATCTGGAAATCATACTAACAAAATATCGTCTTTAAGCCGGGGATAATGCTCGGTTTCATTTGAGAGTGACTGGTCAGAGCAGATACAAATACTGTTAGGCAAATGCCAAATGATTACACTGATCCACTCGCCTACTTTGTACAAAACCAATCAGTGAATTTCTAAGCCTGTGACCCGTATAAAACTACAACTGTTAAAAAAAAATTCTTGCAAAACCACTAGAATAAAGAAACCAGCTAGCTTCTGCAACAGATTTCAGAAATGTCGAAACTAGTTGTCTGCTCACGTGCTACTATCGTGAACGTCTATGAAAAGGGATTACAGGATGGTGAATCCATGTGTAGGCTAGAAAATTTACTCACTGAGTCAAACATACAAACATTTAACAATGGAAAAGAATTGTGATTATTAGCGATAGCCTTGGCACAAGAGGGTGGACACGTGAAAGCATAATATGAAACATCATGGATACGACAAATAAGTGTGATAATCGTTAGTGATTTAAAGAAAGGACCCCAGAAAGGCAATTACGAACGCCGGTAGCATCACCAAAGCGTATGATGGGTGTAAATAGCTGGCTGTGAATATTAAAACCGCTCTATTAAACCCTGATGTGAATTAACTAGCCTCACAACCCTCTCACCTCTCTGATTGTGTCGCCAGCTCACGTTTACAACTCGCAAAGTGAGCGACTGTGGAACATAGCAGCAGTAACAGTTGAAAGTTCTGAGTCTAGCTCGACCTCTGTACTCTGTTCTAATTGTAAGTGGGGGACATAGCTCTCAACAGTTATCTGCAACAACGTGGAGAAAGTGCTTTCCGACTCTAATCTCTGAAACATATCTGGTTCCGCCAGAAAATTGCAGCTGTCTGTGCGAGTTCCTACCGCTAATAATATTATGAACAAGTTTAACAAATTCCTACTCTTGCAGATTTTAGCATTGTTAACCAATAATGGTCTGGCATGAGAAGGATGGCAGAAAATCTCTCCCACAACATGACTGGCTCCAACCCTGGTGAACTACAAGGCTCGCACGTAGACAAGCGTGATAAAATGTGCCTTCTACCGAAATAATTTATTATGAGTCAATCAAAGTCTCTGTTGCTCGGATTTAAACTGCTTCAAGTCGTGTCCACAGTCAAAAGCCAATCGCACCACCTCAATTTCTGCATGCTTCTCCTGGCTTTCAGATCTTTATCTCACAAAAAAGATTCCCTGTAGCATCTACAATACGGTTTCACAGCAGGCAAGCCGCCCTCTTATGTGCTTGTATGGTGATGGTGCACAGCGACTTCTATGCGCTATATCTGTTCAGAGGCTGCTTTCAGAAACAAACAAGTTCATGACACACTGGCCTTTTTAAGTCAGCATCCCTTTCACGAATCAGTTACAGAAAGCTCCCAAGGCTGGAGAAAATAAGAGATCCCCTCAATAGTAGTAAAAGAAAATTGGAAGAAGTTATTGGCTGTGCAGTCATTGGCAGTAGCCAGTATTGTCTGCAGTTATCATGCAGTGTTAAAGAATCGACTATATTGACTACTGGGACATGTATATTACACTACTGAATTGGTTGCATGACAGTTTGGGTATAAACTGTCATGTAACAACATATCTACCAGATTGTTTCCCGTCTTTCTCTTTACTAATCTTTAATTTACCTAAATTACTCGTAAAAATAATATCTTTCCGATTTTCCAGTTATTCTGCGGGTAGACCTCATTCTATGTTCTGGTTCCTAGGTCGTTACTATTTGCATCTCCAATAAAAACATTGCAACTACTTCACTTGTACCTAGTTAAGTTTCGGTATTCTGAAGGAAATGTTTTAGGTCTGCTTCTGTTATGTATTGTACGGTGTGTGGCGGAGGGCACTTTGTACCAGTGTTAGCACTTTTGTGTCTCATTCCATTTGGATAAAAAGCATTGGAAAAATAATTGTCTACATCTCTCTGTATATAACCAGTTTACTCTTAATGATCGCTACTTAGTTCACTCTTTAGTCTGGCGGATAGGATACGGGACTAATCTTAGGCTATTAGGAACAGGTGGCAAGTGTTACATAGGCAGATTGATTTTGTGGAGTAATAAGAGATGCGTGTGGTGAGGAAGATTGTTTACGCTAGCTTTTCTCTTATTATAGTTTTTTTGTTTTTATTAACGCTGTCCTCAAGTAGAAGGTTGATCTGAGTGCCGACGTGCTTTGGTACACATGGTATTATTGTTTTTTTCGTAGTACATAAGTGATATTACTCGGTCGTCATGTCATAGCCAGGAATAAGTTTGGGAAGTAAGCACTACAGGCACATCGAACAAAACGATCATCGTTGTCCTGCTGCGTCATTTCCAGAACTTGCCGTCTGTTATATGAGCAGAATAATTCCACATATTTCTTTGTCACTTTCCGGTATGTTTGTCGTCCTATGAGAGACAACTGACATCCATAAGTGATTCCACGTTAAACCAAAATTGACCCATCTCATTGATGAACCTATGGAACGGTACGCCTGAGCCGTGTGTTGGTATGTGGTGACCTCCACACTCTTTTAACCCTCCGTTACTCGCGCGAAAATTCTTGACGTGGTCACCCTCGCGGATGACAGGTGTCATCCATAAAGCAAGCGGTCTCTTTGTATGCTTTGAACGGCCTTTATGAATGATTTTATGATTTTTTATTAAATCTAAGTATAACGCATTTAATATTCGTACACAGTATAACATATTCTAACGTTTGAAACATTTTGTGCAATAATTTAATAAGGTTACATTTCATGCTTGACAACACCAACACTGTTCTATTTTTCTTTGGACAATATGAGACCAATGTACAATCCTGTTTAAATCCAATGATAGAGAGAAGAGCTTTCGGCACTTCTCTCTTGTTTTTTCGTACTGTTCCGACGTAAGCCAGTTTCTTCGCCTGAAGTTTCTTGACTTAAGTCAAAGTGGTAAACTAGTTGTCACCAGTAATATTTCTGCTTGTACCTTGTACTGGTTCGACCACTCGTAGAACAATATCTTCAGCTGAATTACTGGCATTATATGGTCCCTCTGGTTGCTTACACCTACATACAGTTCTAAATTCAAAATGTAAGCTATTTTTACATCAACCAAACCAAACAATTTTCACCCATACGTTGCAGGTTTGGTAGGAATATATTGCCTGAATGGGCAGTTTCCTCTAAATACCAAAAGCTGTTCGTCATATTTTTGGCAAAACATTGTTCGTGAATAATTCAAATACCTCTCTGATAGCAGCCAACTTGTCAATCTCTCTGCGAACACCTCTGTCATGGATATTTTCAAACCTGAGACATCTCAACAGATACCTGAATCTGTTTTCACTCATGCATAAATAACGCGATTCAAGTCCGTTTCCCTTTGACTTATCCCACAATTTCGATATACTCTTCCTAGAACATCTCAAAGATCCACACAGATGCATCAGACCAACAAAAGATCTGATCTCCATCGCATCTGTTTCTTTAGCATCCCTTTCCCTAGAGAAGTTACCACGAACTTAACTGATGTACATATTAGTGCATGTTGCGATAATGCTTGTTATGTTTTCATCCAAGAACAAAATCAGAATTTCTATTTCTGTCTTTTTTAGCTTGATTTTTTGCTCCAGGCAGATGCGTAATTATATTACAAGATCTGCTTCTAATATTAGTAGGATATTTATTTTTCCTTCATTTAGTTATTCCATCTTTCCCTAAAACATGCGTCCCCTTGAGTTACTTCTTCCTGTGACTCATATTCAACATTTTCTGACATTTCTTGTTCTGTTCCTGTATCACGACCGCTTACATGAATACAATCCTCAGTCTCTGAGTCAGCGCTATCACTGTGAGATCATCACTCGGCTGATTAAACCATTCCAGCCACAGATTAGTATCTATACTAAACTGTGTCGAAGATTTTTTTTTGCCTTTGATATTTTTTCCACAATCTAAAAATGAAGCGAATATCAGGTAACACGGAAGGTAGCTACAATCAGTTTCAATACGCCTAAACTTACGCACATGGTAGATTCACTGAATCTAGGCAAGCAGTAAAGTAATATAGACTTACTCTGTTTCAGGTTGTGGCAGCTGAGCTCGTGCAGATGACCAGTGTCCTCCAGACTATAATAATGTTTCATAGACAATGTATCTTTCGTAACTGAAAGGCAACAATGACCGGAGCTAACAGCCGGAGAGATAATAGAAAGGTACTGAAAATGGAGCGAACTCAATCCAGCCCCGTCAGACAAAACTAAGTGGGAAAGTCATGTGAATGACGAGTGTCATCTGCGCGAGCAACGGAGGGCTAAGACGATCATTCGTTGCTGATTGAAATCGACTCCATTGATCCAGGTTCCAATCTAGGCTTTTCCTTGCTTATGTTCTTAGGGCCTCACGATTCTGGGAGGTTTGCGCTGTTGTTCATTGTGGACGCCAGAGGCCAGACTGATCATGTGGATACGGTAGCGTGTCCCCTGACCGATACAGTGCTTCCAGTTGCCTAAAAGATACAGCGTACAGTTCCGTTGCATTCACTTCAGGTGTGTGCAAGGCACGATTTGGAGGTAGCAGTCATAAGCAGGGGAATTTCGACTGTGGGATACCAGTACAAAGCAGGTCTTCAATTTTTTTATGTCTACTGATAGCGAATGAATGTTAGAATGACATCGCCGTGTAATACTCCAATTCGCTAGACAACTTTCCATGTTGTCAACCGTTGTTATTGCTACAAAATGACAACATATGGACACACTAAGGTTGAAATTATTCTTTGAGCAAAGTTGAGAGATTTAGCAATACACTGCCCTGCGAAACTTCAGGACTAGATAGATGAAGCAATGTAAAATATTAATTACTCAGTTGAAATGTGTGAGAGTATGGGATCATGTTACCAGGGGTCCCGCAGTCAGCCACAGGAAGCTGGACCTCACATGGCGTGACGTCAGAGCGACTACAGTGCCAAATGAAACTGGACATGCAACACAAGGCAGTCGAAGGAACGGGAAAAGCGAGTGTGTGTCAATCAGCGAAGAGTTGTGGTGCGCTGTAGTGGTAGTTTTCATTGCAGTATGGCCGGAGATAACATCTGGATGAATTCACACAGGGACGGGCCATAAAGAAACTGGAAGAAGGACAAAGTGTGGCAAATGTGGCCCAGTCATCTGGAAAGAAAGAAGGAAGATTAAGGTTTAACGTCCCGTCGACATCGAGGTCATTAAAGACGAAACACAAGCTCGGAGAGTTGCAAGGATTGGGAAGTAAATCGGCCGTGCCATTTCAAAGGAATCATCCCGATATCTATCTGCAGCGATTGCGGGAAATTACGGAAAGCTGACCTGGATGGCCAAATGTGGATATGAACTGTCGTCGTCCCGAATGCGAGCCCAGTGTGCTAACCACTGCGCCACCTCGCTCGCTCAGGAGCTCTGTAATGCTTTGTAGTAGTAAACGACCCACCATAGTTACCTAGGTGGTGGGGTCAGTATGTAATGTTAATAAATAAAATAAATATTGTTAACAGCGTTGTTTCCTGCACTGGGAACGTTCCAAACAACATGCACTACTACCCGAAGGAGAGCCTGTGGTCGAGCACAGGCAACTACAGAAGTAATTGACTGTTACATTGTACAGCCGGCAAGAAGGACCCCAAGTCAAACAGCGGATGCAATTACAATCACGTTTGGCAGGATGAAAAATCACACTCTGCAGTGCCACAGCGACTGAATGGAGGTGTGTGTTTGTCCGACAACCAGTACGTTGTATTCCTTTGACACGCGCACATCGGCGGCACCGTTTGAGATGCTGTCAAGAGCATAGGGGCTGGACCAACGAGGAGTGGGATCGCGTTCTCCTCTCACATGAGAATAAGAGAATAGATTCCGTTTGAGTAGAGATTCTCGGCGCACAGTTGTATGGTGAGAGGAGGGAACAGTAAGGCACCCAGGAACACAGTCGAACAGGGTCGTTTCGATGGTCCAGGCTCTATGGTGTGGGGAGGCATAAAGTTGCATTGGCATACTGACTTCCATAACTTTGAACACGGTGCACCTAAAGGTCAACATTATTGTGACACTGTACTTTTTAGCAATGTGTGTTTGTCAGGGGTGCATTCGGCCTTGACCTCAATTTCATGGGTGGTAATGAGCGACCACACCCAACAGCGCAAGTGGAGAGCTCTCGGAACGAGAGGATATTCGGAAAATGGACTTGCCATCTCCTCCCACTTAAAACCCATCGAACAAGTGTGGGATGCGCTGAAGAGACGTATTTCAGCACATCTGCGTTCACCAGTGACCATTTATCAGTTGTCAACGGCACTGGAGGACAACTGGAACGCCCTATCAGAAGAAGTCCTTACCAAAGTTGTAGGCTGCGTGGAGCAGATTGGAGAGGACGCATTGCTGTTCGTGGTGGTCACACACTTATTTCGAACCATGTCCTTCCTCTTGTAAATGTCCATGGGACCATTATGAACTGGTTGAGCCGTGCACGGTTCGTGTTCATGTCATTTATTGTTTGTCATCTTCGATTACAAGTACTGCCGCCTCGTTTTCTTATTCCGTTTACTGGCGTAACTAACTTCCTACCTTACTTGCCCGTGTGTGACAGCAGCAGCGGGTATCGATAGTGCACTATCGTACCATCTCTGGAGCGACCGATACTACTTCCGAGTCGTCGTGTGTCGGGAAGTCAGTTGGAGACGGACCAGCAGTGCAGTCGGGCACGAAGCAGCTGTTGGGGACGAAGGAGCGTCGGACACGGAACGCCAGTGAGGTGCGGACAGCCAGTACTTGCCGCCGCTGGCGACACACATGTACTGCCCGACAGAAGGAGACAGGAGCGGCAACGACCGTTGGTTGGTCGTTCGGTCGGTCATCTCATCGCCGACGTGTATTTGGTCTTTTGATCGTTTCCGGGTGTTGGCGCACAGCAGCGAGGTGGTCCCCGTCGCGCGGCGTCTGGCAGGAGCAGCCGGCGACGTGCACGCGCGGTTGGAG
Source organism: Schistocerca piceifrons (assembly GCF_021461385.2). Taxonomy (NCBI): domain Eukaryota; kingdom Metazoa; phylum Arthropoda; class Insecta; order Orthoptera; family Acrididae; genus Schistocerca; species Schistocerca piceifrons. Next base: position 430,582,875 of record NC_060142.1, read on the forward strand.
TTGTGGGGCGCTTCTTGCAAGGGTTACGAAGTTCGTCGCCCACCGATCTTGGACTCCAAAGTTGAGTGCTTACTTAGCCTACTATCAAGCCTCAACTGCTATCACTTCTCTTCGTTTGATCCTGGTTGTTGCTTTCTGCGAGATTCCCACGAGCAACAATGTGTGTGCAATAAAGTCGGCAAGAGTTGCAGCCTTTTTCTTGGATGGGGCTTAACTTAATTTAATTCACTCCTTCATTAGTGAAGTTCACCAGCGGAATCTTCTGCCTTGTGGCCGTTAACGTTCCCATTATCTGCCCCGGGCGTTGACGTGGTTTTTTACAGTGTATTTTCCTCGTCGTGTTGTTCAAAAAAAAAAAAAATGGTTCCAATGGCTCTGAGCACTATGGGACTCAACTGCTGTGGTCATAAGTCCCCTAGAACTTAGAACTACTTAAACCTAACTAACCTAAGGACAGCACACAACACCCAGCCATCACGAGGCAGAGAAAATCCCTGACCGCGCCGGGAATCGAACCCGGGAACCCGGGCGTGGGAAGCGAGAACGCTACCGCACGACCACGAGATGCGGGCGTCGTGTTGTTGCTGTCCATCACAGTGTGTAGCTCGACAGCTGAGGTGTGTTTGCAGTTTTGGGCGTTTATTCTGACTTGGCTGGATTGGGCACCAGCATACAGAACGTTGTACTATTGGCGTCTTGCTGTCGTTTATCTCGTCGGCTGGAGCAGAACAGAACTTGTTGGTTGGTTTGTCGGCTGGCCTTCGGTTGGCTTGCCTTCCGATTAACAGGTTGTCAGTCTGGCTGCATGTCTCACCTAAGCGTGCGTTAGTGTTACCTTGCCAGGCCGACCCTTGGAACCTTCTGAGCGCCGCTCCTCGTGTTTTACATAGTGATTTCCTTTTAGTCTTAAGTACTCTGTGTGGCATTCAGCCCAGCCGAGTTTTAATCTCTTTTAAATGAAAATTTCAAAATTTTGGTCTTGCACTTAGGTCATAAGATTGGTATTCTTTAGAATGTGGCCTTCAGCCGAGTTTAATCTCTCTTAAATTGAAAATTCAAAATTTTGTCTTGCCCTTAAGTCATAAGATTGTTATTCCTTAGTATGAGGCCTTAAGCCGAGTTTGCATGAAATGTTTTAAGCTAAGGCCCTCAACCTGTTAAATTGAAAGCCGTTCTTCGTAGGCCTTAAGCCGTTAAATTGTGTGGTTGATATGCGGCCTTCAGCCGGGTTTCAACCTATTTAGAATTAACATTGAAAATCTTTGTTTTGGCCTTAAGCCGTAACACTGTGCTTGCTTAATATGTGGCCTTCAGTCTATTTTTATTAAAGAAAAACATTTTTTGAAAGAAGTGAAACTCCCAGAAGAGCTCTTGAACCTCAATTCCTTGCTTAGGCCTTTGGCCCTCGATTTTCGTATGTGGCTTTCAGCCGATTTATATCAAATCAAAGAATCTCTTTCGTTAAAGCCTTGAGAGTTTTGATTCTTGCTCATGTTATTGTGTGTTTTAACTAATAAAATTTATATGTTGAGTGTAACTGACAGCAACTTATTTTGGCCCCTTTGCACAAATGTAACCTCAACCCCTCTGTCCTGCCTAGTCCAGTTTAATTATTGTCTTTGAATAAAACTGTCAGCTCTGCTCGACTCATTGCGTGTTTCTTTCAGTTACCTTCTCTACTATACTGTACCACTTCCTTTTATGTATGGTCCATGTCTCCTCGAGCTGTGATACTTGGTAGACATACATCCTGCGTAACTTACTTTCGTATTGCACACCATTGTGTAAACAAGCTGTTAGTTCCGTCTACAAGACACGGTGCTCGGTACTGCTCGGTACCTTCATTACACAAGTTGCTCTACACCGTGAATTCCTATGTTCAAAAGAACATCGAGAAAGAGATATTTAATATAAAAAAACGCAGCCTACACAAGTCAGGATAGTGGTCTAAAATTTAATTGAGAAAAAAGTCTAAAATGCGATCCACAAGAGCCTAATAAAATGCCCACCGATAGACAAATTTAGCAAACCGTCTTCGCTCTTGCTGTCTTTTGTATTATGCAGTACGCATATTGTGATATTCTAAATCTATAGTAGATGCTGGATCGACGGATTAATTTTGAAGAGTAAGAGCAGCAGGTATTGCTTAGGAGTTTTATTGCACTAGGGAGAAAATTTCATCTGAGCAAAACTTTTTCTTTTAAAGATAAGGAAATGCTGACCTCTACCCAAAGACTGGTTTGAATGCCGGTGTGCTTTATTGGACATGGTATTTCTGATGCAAATCCGATATATTTCATTCGTCATGGCGTCAGGAACGAGTACGGAAAGAGAAACTACTGTCATGTCCCAAAAGATAACCGTCGTTTTTTTGTCGCGTCACATCTAGAACCTTGTCTCTGTATAGAATGGAAGAGTTCCACACATTCCTATGCTTTCTATTTAATTTTCCTTCACCTGGTGACAAAAATGTCGAAGCAGATGTTCACCTTGCCGCGCTGTGCAGCCCTGCGCTCTAAGGCGGCGAGTTGTCACGTTTCGCGCGGCTCCCCCCGTCGGAGGTTCGAGTCCTCCATCGGACATGGGTATGTGTGTCGCCGTTAGCGTAAATTGGTTTAAGTTAGATTAAGCAGTGTGTAAGTCTCGGGACCGATGGCCTCAGCAGTTTGGTTCCATAGAACTTACCACAAATTTACAAGATGTTCACCTTAACAAGTTAAGTTGACATGTGTGGCAATATTTCAACGACGAACGAATGCAGTACATTTCTAATAATCTCAAATAGTCTATCTTATAAATTAACAATTTCATTGCTTCCTATGTGCGCTGCTTTGTTCGACGTCTGACAAACGAAATCGCTTATTTTCTTTTCTATGCGACTTTAATGAGTGACAAGCTGATGTGCAGCTGAACGGGATGTGTTCTGCACACTTTTGTGAGAGCAACTTACGTACGCCTAATATTGCAGTTAACCTCAACTACAATGTTCCATATAACAGCCATGCTTGAACACTCAACGTCTTGCACTAGCTGAAACATCAGATTACATTTTGATCTGAATAGCTAGATTGAAAAATATTTCTGTGTGTTATTTAAAGATGAAGCTTTTCAAGGGTTAAAATTAATTTCTAATAGATACATATACCCCTAGATCGCATTAGCAACGGAATGTGTAGCAACTGAGTCAGCACATTAGTTGGAAATTAAAATGTGCGCCGAAGCCGTAATGCAAGAAACTGTTTCATAGTTTTCATTCGAGTAGCATACGGTACGCACGGTAGTAAAAGTAGCTGAATATGTAGCCATGAAAGATACATGCCATTCAACAACTCATCCGACCGGTCTCTGTTTTATCTCCATGCAGGCCAGGATGCATGTACAGATACCGTGTTGCGTCATCGAGTTGAAAGGTGCACCGGAATGAATGCTATTGGGATGAGACGTGTGTATGTTGTTAGTTTTACGTCAGGAAAGAGCGCTTTGTTATTCATGAAGGACCACATAGTGGCCGGAGACGGTTGTAAAATGAGAAGGTAATTTAATGCTGGAGCTAGAAGTCGTGTGTTTATATCTCCGTTGCGGTCTGAAACAAGATCTGGCAGTATTATTCCTAGAATACAACGAAAGATAGTCGGTAATGAACTTATCAGTTCAAACGGTTCAAATGGCTCTGAGCACTATGGGACTTAACATTTGAGGTCATCAGTCCCCTAGAAATTAGAACTACGTAAACCTAATTAACCTAAGGACATCATACACAGCCATGCCCGAGACAGAATTGGAACCTGCGACCGTAGCGGTAGCGCCGTTCCAGACTGAAGCGCCTAGAACCGCTCGGCCCCAGCGGCCGGCAACTTATCAGTAACAGAAAGTGAGAGTAGACGAGCAAGGGCATGTGTTTCGTCTTGGCCTGACGATTTATTTCCATGTGAAGTAGTCAAACACGATGGAGATTTAGTTTGCAAATTGCGATAGATAACGGGATTTTTCTTGTGCACAGAATTTTTAATGTTTAATATACGAGTAGAATAGACAACGTAGCGGCAGTTATTATAGTTCTAAGGTTTGGAGGTTATCTGAAAAAGTTTTTCCCATTTCACATTCCCGCACACGAAGCGAAGGACTGGCCAAAGAGCGCTCTGCAGACGCAAAGGCTCAGATCTCACTCCTAACTAGGGCTCAGATCACAGAGGGGCATATTTTGTAGGGGCGAGGAAGGAAAAGATGGTCGCAACCAAGCGCTGGGTGACGTTTTTACTGGTTTCATTGAATAAACTACCTTGTTATGGTACATCTGGTCACTGTTACTACTTACGATAGCATCATTTACTTATTTCTGGTTTATTGGTACTAAAAGCTAGTAACAGTGCATCTGGCAGGATTGCTCTAACGATTTCCACTGCTCGTTGTTGGTTCTTCATTAATTGTGTAGCCATGTCTTAGATATGTCATCAACTGCAGGGGTTGGACAAACAGCCGGCAACATCGTGAGAAAAGCGTGCTTGCACATAAAAGCAAATGCTAGCCAAACCTGCAGGTTGCGCTGTTGTATTTGACCAGGTACGACACTTGTGCAGTATCTTCAGAACGTTGCAAGTGACAGTCGTGGTACAGTGTTCTGTGTAGTTATGAGTGCATTGTGTTCGAACCAAGTGACTTCCAGCATCGGCCGATTGTTGGTGCTGATATGGTGGGTGCTTCCGTAAACATGAAGGGGTTGGTGTTTCAAGAGGCACCGTATCGAAGATGTATAGCGCATGCAGGAAAAACAGAAAAACATCGTCCGCCAGGTCACAACGCGGACGAAAGTGTGCGTTGAGTGATCGTGATAGACGGTCATTGAAGAGGATTGTGACGGAAAACTAGAGAAAAAGAGCTGCGAAAGTCACTGCAGAACTGAATGTCGCACTCGCAAACCCTGTCAGCATAGAAACTACACGAAGGAATTAACTATTTATCTGTAATTTCCGCTACCAGTCACTTCTATTTGTTTCAATTTAACATAACGCAACGCGTTTCAAGCACGTCGTGCTCATATTCAGGCGTTTATACATACAGAAAATTGTTACCTAAAAATAATATTGTGTTTAACTATATTAACATAGTACAAAGTGCAATGTTACGCTACAACCCTGTCTGTGTACCAGTGATGAAATTCGAATGGTTCTGAGTGGTCCCAAGTGCTTCCACTGAGGAGAATTTGCTGTCGTACTACACTCCAAAGGGCTGAGATCACACCCAGTGTGGTTGCTAACCCACGACGTCTTTAACACTTTGCCATCCGCACGTCTCGTACAAATTTATTCGCTTGGCGCCGGTAGCGCTAAGTCGGTTTACTTGGCTTGTCGCCGGCCGCTTGTCACCTTTCCGTTGATGACAAGCTTCAAACACATTGACTTTTGCGCGCTTTAATTTTCCAGAAATCCTCTATTTTGCCGTATCGTTCCACAAACTTGAATTTTCTTTTCAAGTAAATTCTCTGCAACTTCTACACTGTTATAATAATTTATCCATGCAGAGGTGATGCCACGTTCCATCAGAAGGTATCAATATTTCCATCACTGTTTTTGCTACAGGCTGTCCAGCGCCGGAATATATCTTGAATGAGGAAATGTATCCCGTCTTCGAATCACACAGCATCCGAATGAGTATGCCGTATTTCGCAATTTTCGACGGGTTGTGAACTTTAAAACTTAACCGTCGACGCCACGGCATCATTCCTTCATCAACTGAGATATTTTTACTTATATTAAACGTTTCTTTAAACTTTTTGGAAAAATAATCAATTACGAATTGCACTTTGACAACCCGGTCGACGCTTCAAATTCAAAAATGGTTCAAATGACTGAACACAATGGAACTTAACATCTGAGGTCATCAGTCCCTTAGATCTTAGAACTACTTAAACCTAACTAGCCGAAGGACATCACACACATCCATGCCCGAGGCAGGATTCGAACCTGCGACCGTAACAATCGCGCGGTTCCGGACTAAAGTGCCTAGAAGCGCTCGGTCACCGCAGCCGGCCCAGTTGGCACTATCCAGTTTATTGCTGCTGCTGGAAAAATGTAAAAATGATAACATTTCTCTGAATCGATTGCGGGACGTCGTTTGGCGAAATATCGGTGTGTCTCAACGGATTCGTTGACCAATTATCATTGATCTTGGCTTTCTAACAATTCCCATAAGGATAGCAAGCTCAAACCAATTTCTAAGTTCGGTTCCCGTCGACAAATTTGGCATTTTTTAAAATCCAGTTTCCTTCTATTGCAATTTTGACTGTAGTACGTTTTGGTTTCGTTGCTAATATATTGAAATAGATCGTTCCCAATTTATAATTGTACGATATCCTCGACGATATATATGTATCTTTGGGAAATATGTTTGGACCCGGGGATCCTTCAAATTTTTGGGAAATATGTTTGGACCCGGGGATCCTTCAAATTTATTATTGATCCTCGGTAAATCAAAGTCTGGTCCAAATGGTTCAAATGGCTCTGAGCACTATGCGACTTAACTTCTGAGGTCATCAGTCGCCTAGAACTTAGAACTAATTAAACCTAACTAACCTAAGGAGATCACACACATCCATGTCCGAGGCAGGATTCGAACCTGCGACCGTCGCGGTCGCTCGGTTCCAGACTGTAGCGCCTGGAACCGCACGGCCACTGCGGCCGGCTATCAAAGTCTGACCATGTGCACTGTCTTCTTCGTCTGATTCAGCCAAATCAGTTGGCAATCGTAGCGTTCCCCGAATTCTTCTTGGACGTATTTCACTATCTTACTACGATTCTGCTACACTTTCATTTTTTTGATATCCAGTGTCTTCTTGCCAATCGGCCAAGTCGTCCGGAACGTCAGACAAGACGTCCGCGCATTCATTGTAAATAATAATATTGTCTCTTTCGTCCGTAATGCTGAAAGGGCACAAGTACTTATAAAAACAAAACACTTATTGACGTGTGTAGCTTATTGTTACCTAAACAAAACACCAACAGAATGCAAAAGATACTGACGTGCTGTCGGCGGCACTGCGCGATACTATGCGCACGACACCACTGTGGTGTGTTAACATAGTACGAAGTGCAATGTTACTCCACAGCTCTCCCAGTGTGCCAGTGATGAAAAGCGAATGGTTCTGAGTGGTCTCTAGCGCTTCCACTCCGTACATCAGGGGAGAAATTGCGGTCCTACTACACTCCAAAGGGCTGAGATCACACGCAATGTGGTCGCTAACGCAAGACGTCTTTAAGAAGGGCTGAAGCGTCAGGGAGATGTCAGCAGCATAAAAGACTGCTCTTCGCACTGCAGACTGTTATTCTTTACTGTGAAATGTGTGGGAATCAACGTCACAATGAAAGGAGCAGTTTCATGGACGTCCTTTATGCCATAGCCTGAGGCCTTTTCATGTCGATTCTGAGCGGCGGTGCGTCTGAAATGTTTTTATCGGTCACGCACAAGAAGAGCGCGTGATTTAAACGCAGGACGTCGCTGTTGTGACCTCCATCACATAAGCGTCAAAAGGAGAGGTAATAATACTAATGGCGTGTGACCAGGGCCTCCCGTCGGGTAGACCGCTTGCCTGGTGCGAGTCTTTCGATTTGACGCCACTTCGGCGACTTGCGCGTCGATGGGGATGAAATGATGATGATTAGGACAACACAACACCCAGTCCCTGAGCGGAGAAAATCTCCGACACAACCGGAAATCGAACCCCTTAGGATTGACTGTTGACAGTCTGTCGTGCTCGAGACAAGGCGGACAGGGATCGGAACCCGAGGCTGGCCGCGATGCCTCCCCCCTCCCATCCCTGAATCACTCCCTCAAAGTAGCTTTTTGATTTATTTTTATTTTATTGTATTTTATTTTTTATTTTTTTAACCACGAAAAGGGTAAATGAGCAGAATATCTATATTGGTACAAGCTTAAATACAACAGAAATGCCATCCTTCCGAGGGAAATAACACGACACATTACACTCGTATTTCTTTTTATTAACAAGATGTAGGAAAAAAAGAATAATAATACTGATGTAAGCTAAGAGGTGTGAAGCAATATAGAGTGGAGTGGGGGAAAAACCAGTGTGTTCTGTATAGTGCATAAAAGAAAGGAGGCGCGTGTCCATGCGCCTACTCCACTGTGGGTTACAATGTAGAAAGTGGCGCGGTGAGTCTCAGATGTTAGCAGGAGGGGGCGGGAGTGATGTCGGCGTGTGGCACCATCCAACTGAGCGGGGATGACGTAAAGATCGTGTGTAGGTAATTGGCGAAGAAGGCGCGGTAGCGCGGTCGGTGCTCGACTTCACTGTGGGCAGTTTGTAAGTACTGCCAGAAATCACGGTGTGATTTTTCGCCAGCATTATACATGTAGGTGATCGTCCATCCCTTGACCCATACAATCGCATGATTTTTGGTGGCGGGGAAATAAGTATCCTCAGGATGAAGGAAAGGCCATGGGTTAACCGAGCCCGGCGGAATGCGGAGGTAACAGCCAACGAACTGTCGAGCAAGTTTCCAGACGTCACTGGTGGCAACACAAGTCAGTTGATGGACATCGTCAAAATCGCATAACCACTCAGCTACCGGGGGCGGACAAAAGAAGGGGTTTGATGTGGCTAAGACGGCGTGTGACAATGTCGAGCAAAATGGTGGTGTAATTTGGTGCCAATGGGACACCATTAACTCACTTTACACGTCACACGAGTTTATGAGCTCTGGCCTTTCTTCACACGTGTCGACACCTCGGAGCTTGAAGCGTCGTCGAGTCCGAGTGTGACGTCGCGGGGTGCCACGCTTTGGCGCCGTTACAGAGGACGGTTGTAGGCACCTTTGAACCAAATTTCAAAGTTATGTGTCGCTATGACAGAAAATTAAATTGTTTTAAAAATGTGATCCTTTAATCCTGTTGCCCAGTGTATTTTAAGACAATTTATCTTTAAGTAACAATTTTTTGTATGCATAGAGACCTGAAGTTGGGCAGAACATGCTCGATACGCGTTGCGTTATGTTAAATTAAACATGAAACAACTAAAAGTGACTGGCAGCAAAAAATACAAATAAATAATTATTCCTCACAGCTACCGTTCCAGAACGTAGCCAGCGTGGCCACAAATAAAGCGAAGGGAGCTCCACAAGCAGCGAATGTCAGGGTGATCTGGAATTCCAAGACAACTCATCTGTAGTGTAAATGCGCGTGTTATTGTTGTGGTCTTCAGTCCTGAGACTGGTTTGATGCAGCTCTCCATGCTACTCTATCCTGTGCAAGACTCTTCATCTTCCAGTACCTATTGCAACCTACATCCTACTGAATCTGCTTAATGTATTCATCTCTTGGTCTCCCTCTACGATTTTTACCCTCCATGCTGCCCTCCAATAATAAATGGTGATCCCTTGATGCCGCAGAACATGTCCTACCAACTGATCCCATCTTCTAATCAGGTTGTGCCACAAACTCCTCTTCTCCCCAATTCTATTCAACACCTCCTCATTAGTTATGTGATCTACCCATCTAATCTTGAGCATTTCGAAAACTTCTATTCTCTTCTTGTCTAAACTATTTATCGTCCGTGTTTCACTTCCATACATGGCTACACTCCGTAAAAATACTTTCAGAAACGACTTCCTGACACTAAAATCAATACTCGATGTTAACAAATTTCTTATCTTCAGAAACTCTTTCCTTGCAATTGCCAGTCTACATTTTATATCCTCTCTACTTTGACCATCATCAGTTATTTTGCTCCCCAACTAGCAAAACTCCTTTACTACTTTAAGTGTCTCATTTCCTAATCTAATTCCCTCAGTATCACCGACTTAATTCGACTACGTTCCATTATCCTCGTTTGGCTTTTGTTGATGTTCATCTTATATCCTCCTTTCAAGATACTGTCCATTCCGTTCAACTGCTCTTCCAAGTCCTTTGCTGTCTCTGACAGAATTACAATGTCGTCGGCGAACCTCAAACTTTTTGTTTCTTCTCCATGGATTTTAATACCTATTCCGATTTTTTCTTTTGTTTCGTTTACTGCTTGCTCAATATACAGATTGAATAACATTGGGGAGAAGCTACAATCCTGTCTCACTCCCTTCCCAACCACTGCTTCCCTTTCATGCTCCTCGACTCTTATAACTGCCATCTGGTTTACGTACAAATTGTAAATAGCCTTTCGCTCCCTGTATTTTACCCCTGCCACCTTCAGAATTTGAAAGAGTGTAGTCCAGTCAAATGCATGTAACAGGAAAAAATTTCGCCGAAACACATAAAACCTAGACTGTGGAGGAATGGAAGAAAGTCATTTCGTCGGATGCATATTTTTTCACACTTTTTTCACACTTTTTCCAACGTCTGGCTATATTTACGTCCTAGGACTGAAACTTGGGAGGGTCTGGTGATGATTTGGGCAGCTATATCGTGATATTACAATGGCCTCTTGGGTACCCTCCAAGGTCACATTACTACCAAGCATTATGTGACCATTTTGGCTGACCAGCTCCATCCCATGGTACAATGTTTGTTCCTCAATTGTGATGCTGTGCTCCAGCGAGATATGGCCGCCGTTCACACAGCTCGCATGATCCATGACTGGTATTGTGAGGACGTGGGTGAAGTGTCGCATCTCTCTGCCATCACAGTCACGAGGTCTCAGTATTACTGAGCCTTTGTGGTATACTTTGGAGAGAAGTGTGCATGATCGCTATCCAACTCCATCATCGCTGCGTAAACTTGTCACTATTTTGCAGGAAGATTGGGATAATATTCCCTTGAAACCCATTCAGGACATGTATTTACCACTGCGGGATATTGTTTTGCGTGTTAATGGGTTCACGCCATGTACATGCGGAAAGTGAACGGGTCATTAAAAGCTAAGTGCCGGGCTCCTTGTCACACATTACGGTGAATTCTTGGTTTCAGAATAACAACCCACTCGGGCTGCCAACATGTCTTCAGCCCGGGCCCAGACGCCCACTATGTACCCACTTTCGCTTTTAGAGCCACCTGACCCGCAGCCGCCGACAGTGGACCGACTATATAACGATCAAGCTTACTCGCGTCTCCTGGGCTTGTCCACAGTAAGCACATCTTGAGCAGAATACTGTCTGTTCCTAACTTTTAAATTAACTGTTTTCACTTAAGTCACTTATAACAGATATACAACTTACGACACTTTGACTCTACCTGCAGAATGCAACCCACTGAAACAGCGTATTTATGTTTGGAATGCCAGCAATACTGAAGAGGGAACTGACATTACAAAGAATGTGAGATCAACTCAACAAAAGTATATTAAAGAAAATACACTTATTACTGTCGACTGTCCGTTAGGAGTCCAGTGCAAATATATTCAAAGCACATCGAAATAAAGTTTCTACTGTTGGTTTGAAATTACATGATACTTACAGTTATTGTATTGATCTTTAGTGAGAAGAAAAGGCAATAGTTGAACTCTCTGAAGAGAAAATTGGAGAACGTCTCATCCAACACGTAAAGTGGTTGACTGTAGTTTCAAAACAGTGGCAGTATTTAGAAATCACACAGGTTTCTTAATTTCTGGATCACACCTTGATTTGTACGAGGGCGTGATGGAAAATAATGCCTCTGAAATTTTTATTCTGTTCTCAATATCGGTGGAGCTATTTCGTGTCACGCGTATTGCTCGGTCGACACTTCCGATTCCCTGACGGAAATCGCAACGCTCTCCCACTACGGGTCCCGAGTTGTAACGTGTAACATGGCGGTGTGTAACATAGCTGTGTCGTTACGTAAGAAATAGCGTGCTGTAATCGAGTTTCAAACCACAGAAAACTTCGCCCACACACAGAGCTCCACCTGCTTCAGCCTGACAACGGCAGACCGTACACGAACGCTCCGGACTTCTGCAACAAGCCGACACTTGGGGTTCACTGTCTTGAATCATCATCCACACAGCTCGGACTTGGTCCCATCCGATTTTCGCCTGACCGCAAAACTTAAAGAACGCCTTTGAGGTCTTCACTTTGATGGTGAAGGAGCGATGCAAACGGAGGTGAGGTTGTGGCTCCCTCATCTGAGATAAACATTCTGCAATGACGGTATCAAAAAACTGGTCTTCCGTTGGGAGAAATGTGTTCGTGACCAGGGAGACTACGTTGAGAAATAAATAGGTAGACATGAAGAATAAAGATGCAGAATGTCAATATAGGTTAATCTAATTTAAGAAGGCGGAGACGATACTTTTCAGCATGCCCTAGTAACAATTCCGCCAATACGCTTCCTGCAGTGGTACTCTGTGGAATCTTGTGAGCTACTGGGAACTACCATATAACAATTTTAATTGAACTTCAGCATATAGAACGATTGTCTGCTCACCCAGAATAACTCACAGATTACTGCCCAGATCAATCAAAAGCTTTGGAACTTTTCTGGGCTATGTGAATTCTGACGGTCCATCCAAGTTATTAAAATTCTTCGATTGCTCGTTCATTTAATATTACGACTTTGTCACCAGCTGCGTCTCATGAATCTGTTCTTTAAAGAGTACTTTGCGATCATTATTACTATTTGTAATTGTCTAACAGAGACCTAGCACCTCATTTTGCTGGCATGTAACGAATTGCATCTAGATTTTTCGTTACTCAGGCCGTGAAAGTTAATGATGCGGTACTTACGCCACAAGATGCACTCGTTCTTGAAATTCGCAGCAGCAGTATATCACGAAAATCATACTCATTACGCCTTTCTGACTTTACAGCCAAGGGCGTCCATACCCGAGGCCCAACGGTAGCCGCCCCCTCCCCCCCAATCTCAAAGGGAAAGGAAAAAAATATAGTGTGGTCAGGTGTTTTTCTCTTAAGAAAATAATTTAAAAGTCGTTTTACGTAGGTTTTTAATAGGGATCCGAACTGGAACATTGTTATGGCCACTAGCCGGCCGCTGTGGCCGAGTGGTTCTAGGAGCTTCAGTCTGGAACCGCGAGACCGCTACGGTCGCAGGTTCGAATCCTGCCTTGGGGGATGGATGTGTGTGCTGTCCTTAGGTTAATTAAGTTGAAGCAGTTCTAAATTCTAGGGGACTGATGACCTCAGATGTTAAGTCCCATAATGCTCAGAGCCATTGTTATGCACAATGTTTTGGCCACTTACAAGTCGCTATTCGTCTTCCAAAGTATTAAAAATACTCCGCTGCCACATGTCCCCCTCCCTGCCTCCCCTTCTACACACTGTTGCATTGGTGCCCTTGTTTGCAGCACATGGTGAGTTGTCATCGGCTTCAAAACCAGTCTATTTGCGGCATACACAGAGATAAGATTGTATTTTCACTACCAATGGTGGCTGTTGAGCAACGCAGTCTTCCCCTAGGGAGCCCGCTGGCTCCCTACCCTTACTAAGCTTCGCGTCTCTTTTAATGGGTTATAAGCCTTTCTTTCAGTCTAGGATGCACTAATAGGCCTACATTACGATTCAATTTCTATTAAACTAAGACATATACCTATGTTATAATTATGTTTAAGCTGCATAAAATAAAATTATTTTATGACGTCATTCAAATTCCAAACTACAGCGCTTTGGAAGGGGGGGGGGGGGGGGGGCGCTTCAGTCAATCCAGTTCGTCGACGTGGTCTAGCCTTTAGCAGGTGTTAGGTGTTTCAACACACACGAAAGTGAAAACGAAGTCGAAATGTCGGCCGACTGGTGACATGCTTGCGCCACATTGCCCTTGTCTTCGATTGCTACAGAAACGTTACAGCCGCTAGATTAGTACCGACGCCGTGTCAGTCTGACAAATAAACGTGCCCTCCTTGGCACCTGTTAGTTCGCATTTTGATTTGTGTTACAAACGATTTACGTTCTGCATTATGTGTATTACGTCGCCTATGCACTTGACCGTAAATCGTAGGAGCGAAGAAGGTGCGTTGCTGCTTGGTGCATGACAATAAACTACACCTGTAGCGTAAAAACACAGCATTTGTCTTTTTCGTCATATTTTCTGTTATTTCATATCGATTGTGTCCTGCATAAAAGCACTCTGGAACACGTTTCTATCATTATAAAACGGGTTTGCTATCTTTGTCGAAAACATTGATATGTATCATGTAAATAGCTGATCTTTATCCAACGTATTAAAGATGCTGCTTCTGAAAGTAGTGTTTAGCGACTAAAATAGGAGAAGTGACCGACATTTTTTGTGATGTGTTTTCTTCTCTTGGTGCGCAACGTTATGTCAGAGCGTAGCAGACAGATGCTAGTGACGAGCAGTTGCGTGTGCAACAAGCGTGATTTACAGAAACGCAACATGCTGATGTGTAGCTTAACTTGTAAGAGAAGTGAAGAACCCAGCAGTTCCTTGGCGGATTACTGCTCATACATCAGTGCAGCGTTAGAAAGGTAAGAACATTTTGATATCTTTAGAATACTAACAGGGACACATTTAAAACTGATACTGCTACGAACAGTGTGTACTGTAACGACCACATAGACAATTTTATGGGCAAGGCGAATCAAAGACTGCGTTTTACTGGCAGAGCAGTTGGAAGAAGAGAGAGGTCTACACTCATGCTCATAAATTAAGGATAATTGCAGAATGTGGTGCCACACAACGTGGCACTACACAAAACTGGCGCTAATAGTATAGGCATATAGGGAACACACACAACTCAGACCTGTAAGTCCACGGTATTGGTGATTAGTTGAGAAAACCGACCCGAAACACATGTGCCACAAAACGCCACTGTTTCCTGAGCATATACCCCGACATCAATATGGGATATGATCACCATGCAACACGCACACAGGCCGCACATCGGGTTGGCATACTCTGGATCAGGTGGTCGAGCAGCTGCTGGGGTATAGCCTCCCATTCTTGCCGAGTGCCTGTCGGAGGGGTTTTAAGACGTGCAGCGATACGTCTACAGAGAGCATCCATCAGCAGGAAGCTGGGACCCTCTGAACCCCTGAAAAGGCGAACATACTGGTGCAAAATGACGTCCTGATACACCTGACTTGTTACTGTTCATCTGTCAAAGACATGGAGGGATGTACGTGCACCAATCATAATCCCACCTCATACCATCAAACCACGACCTCCATACAGGTCCCTTTCAAGGACATTAAGGGGTTGGTATCTGGTTCCTGATTCACCCCAAATGAAAACCCGGCGAGAATCACTGTTCAGACTATACCTGGACTCGTCCGTGAACATAACCTGGGACCATTGCTCCAATGAGCATGTACTATGTTCTTGAGACCAGGCATTACGGGCTCTCTTGTGACCAGAGATCAGTGGAATGCACCTTGCAGGTCTCTGGGCGAATAAACCATATCTGTTCAGTCGTCTGTAGACTGTGTGTCTGGAGACAACTGTTCCAGAGACTGCGGTAAGGTCCCGAGCAAGGCTACCTGCAGTACTCCGTGGTCGTCTGCGGGCATTGATGGTGAGATATTGGTCTTCTTGTGCTGTTGTACACTGTTGACGTCCCGTACTGTAGCGCCTGGACACGTTTCCTGTCTGCTGTAATCGTTGCCATAATCTTGAAATCACACTCTGTGGCACACGGAGGGTCCGTGCTACGACCTGCTGTCTTTGACCAGCCTCCAGTCACCCTAGTATTCCACCCCTCATAACGTCATCAATATGTGTTATTTGAGCCATTTTCAACACACAGTCACCATTAGCACGTCTGTAAACGTCTGCACTCTTGCTAGCTGCACCGTACTCTGACCTGCACCAACACACCTCTGCGTATGTAGACTGCTGCCAGCGTCACCGTGCGACCACCGCAGGTCAGATGCACCGCATGGTCATACCCGGTCATACCCCGAGGTGATTTAAATCCGCAGACCGCCCACCAGAGCATTGTTTCACCATGTATCAGCATTATCCTTAGTTTATGAGCATGAGTGTAGTAAAGAGACTACCTACACTACCCTTGTCCGTCCTCTTCTGGAGGAGAGCTGTGTAGCATGGGACTCGAACCAAAGTTCAAAGGAAGCTAGTTTTATATTGTCGCGAGACAGAGGAGATAGTGCCACGGATATGATTACCGAGTTGGGGTGGCAATCCTTAAAACAAAGGCGTTTTTCGTTGCGGCGAGATCTTTTCACGAAATATCAGTCATCAACTTCCTCCTCAGAATGCTAAAATATTTTGTTGACGCCAGCCTACAAGGGGAGAAACAATCATCGTTATACAATTAGAGAAATCAGAGCTTGCACGGAAGGGTTTAGGTGTTCGTTTTTCCTGCGCGCTGTTTGACATTGGAACGGCAGAGTAATAGTCTGAAGGTGATTTGATGAACCCTTTGCCAGGTACGTACGTATTTATTACAGAATAGTAGGTTAGATACAGAACTGTCTGGAATAATGCAGTTGATTTGCAAAATGTAAGTTAGAGTTACTGGAAATTATTGTGGATTGGTCATTTCCTACAGAGAGTCTTCGTTTCCTACAGTAAGGTGCTGCTTGGGAATTATTTGTTATGTGTTGCAAAGTATTTGAATAGCATCAGATGTTATGCAAATCGTTGTTCAGAGGTCGGTCACAGTAAACTGCAAATGTGGCTACATGAATTTCTATTCCACATTGATATTCTATTATTCCAATAAAATAACTGTATATTTGGTTACTTTTAGAATAGTCAGTAGAGTTGCTTTAGTCTGCACAGTGATTGCAGTGTATTAGTTTTGTTCTCAGTTAACTATCAACAGCTTAGAAGAGCTACTTGGATCAGCTAAAGTATTACATTTGATAACATTTCATTACGAACAGACTAAGTGATTTTGGCTGCAAAAGTGTTGAAACTGTTCTTGCTTGAATCATCTTGGTTCTCACTATAGTAAACGGGCAACGTCTTATGCAGGATTCGGCCAATGACGTTTTGGTGAAGACATAAAGATTTTTTATTTCTGTCTTCAGGACTGACGATCGTTTTCTTTATAATTTAAATATTTTCAGAGAAGGATTTACAAAGGCAACATTTTACTGGTTCCCTACTCCAGTTGTGAGCACTGACAGAGTTATTTACTGAATGATATGAGAATATACCAAATATAAGCAGTAAAGTGATATCCTAAGTGCTTTGATACTGACCACATTATTATCCGCTTGAAATTTTGGAAAGCACGATAGCCTTTGCAGCAGTTTGATCAAGCTTCAGACCGCTGTTACTGTTCTGCAAAAATGAAAGGCGTTAGAGTGTTTCTTGCGTCAGTAGCAGTTTACTGAACGTGACCGTCAATGAAGTTAAAAGGTCGCATTGATGGCCTATTCTTGAGCACAGCTTACAGCTTACGCGTCCCTCCTTTCTATCGTCGTACGGAAGTCGAAATGGCAGGTATTAGATATTCGATCGCGGAACTGAAAAGCAGCTACAATCGCTTATAATGGAAAGGCGTTAGGAACAGATGAGATACCTATACGATTCTATAAAGATTAAGCGAAAGGACTTGCTCCCCTTCTAGCGATAATTTATCGTAGATCCCTTTAACAACGAAGGGTACCTAACGACTGGAAAAAAGCGCAGGTCATTCCTGTTTTTAAGAAAGGCCGTAAGACAGATCCACACAATTATAGACCTATATCGTTGACGCCAATCTGTTGTAGAATTATGGAACATGTTTTATGCACAAGAAATATGACGTTTTTGGAAAATGAACATTTCCTTTATAAAAATCAACATGGATTTCGCAAACAG
Source organism: Schistocerca piceifrons (assembly GCF_021461385.2). Taxonomy (NCBI): domain Eukaryota; kingdom Metazoa; phylum Arthropoda; class Insecta; order Orthoptera; family Acrididae; genus Schistocerca; species Schistocerca piceifrons. Next base: position 430,600,539 of record NC_060142.1, read on the forward strand.
AGATCCTGCAAAACTCACTTCGCTTATTGACCACGATCAGAAAATTCGAGAAGTGAGAGCCAATACAGGCTTACCGACAATCATTCTTCCCACACACTATTCGCGAGTGAAACAGGGTTGGAGGGACGAGATAGTGGTACTTAAAGTACTTTCCGCCACACACCATTAGGTGGCTTTCGGAGTATGATGTAGATGTAGATGTACTTGTTCAAAGCTACAGTACGGTCATAAATGTTAACAGAAGCGACCCGACGCTTCTGGAAGGTAAAGATTTATTTCCAAAAATATACAGAATAGGGTTAATAAAAAAGAAGGGCCGTTAGAAAGCGTTCACTGGAATCTGACTGCTCTGGAATGGAACCAAATTACGGTCTGTGACTGTATGTTGTCTGGGAGATGGTTGGATCTGACGCTTTCACTACTGTTAATAAAAAGACTGCGCCCAATTTGCTTCAAGTGCGCAAATAAATTTTGGAAATATGTGGTAAGCTTCTACGGGACCAAACTGCTGAGGTCATCGGTGCCTAGACTTACACACTACTTAATCTAACTTAAACTAACTTACGCTAAGGACAACACTCACACCAATGCCCGAGGGAGGACTCGAACCTCCGACGGGGGAAGCCGCGCGAACCGTGGCAAGAAGCCCGAGACCGCACGGCTACCCCGATCGGCGTGCAAATAAATAATAGCGACGTGGCAAGCTACTATAAATTTCTGAAGACGATTCGAATTGTCTGCAGTAAAACTGAAAGCTTTTTTCATGAATTTACATAAACACTGTTCACTGCACATTGTGAACCTGAACTGGTATTAACAGCTGATTCCTGCACCAAATGAGCTTATAAAGTCTCTAGGCTATTTCGTGAACCCCCATACAGCGTAGAAACACTGTACAATTTCTAACTTCTGGGCGTTGATGCTCCCAGTAAATCGATATTCAGCAGACGGAGAACAAATACGCGTCCCGACTGTTCGTTGCACCTCGAAATAAACACAAGCCACTAATGTGGCGAAAAGGAATGATTACAAGTACCAACTAAACCACAAGTCGCAAATAAAGTATCGACTGTGGTTAACTCTTGTGATAACAGTCGACCAGCATCCACAACTGGTAGTATTACAGGTTCTCAGAAAAGCACTCGAGAAATCGGCTAAGTCGACAAAACTACTGATTAAAGTTGCAGTCCAAACTGTCATCGAACAGCGAAATTTTCTCACGTACTGAGGACACTTTTAAGTGCCAGCTGAAATTTGCCACTGATACGCTTCCTTCTCCTGGCATGCTTGAAGACTTGAGTCCCAAGCCTCTCGTCAAGTCGCCCCTTATATAACGTCGGGCTGGATTTCCCGTAACAATCTATAATCAAGCCCAGAATTTGTACAGTACAAAATTACATTTTCTTTGTCATTAACGCTAGATAAAACTATGTTACACGTCAGGATATACTCTCTCTTGTGGATCCGTCAAAGATGCTGTAATACGTCGCGGGATGGGTAGTTCGCCTTCAATTAAGAGAACTTTATCATCTTTAGAGCCCAATTTGACTAAATTATTAGCAGTGTCTAAATGTATCACTGACAAAGTGGCACATCATTCTAACTGTACGTCTTTCAATAAGTACTTCGGATTTCCTTTACTTTCAGGCAGCATTCGAAGGCTACGCAGAGCTCTAAATCTGCTGCCTTGGTGATATGAAATGAAAGACCTGCTCGTATAATGCAACCCGCTGGTTCAAAGACAGGGAGGTCATCTACTCCCGGGTCGAATCTGAGCTGTACATTAAAGCCCATTTGTGTGGTACACCGGAGAGTATGAATGTGGTTCTAGAAAGTCTTCCAAACTTTATTAGGCAAATACTGAGCTAGCCCACAATCTCCACTTGAGAAAAAACGATTCTCAGTCAGTCGAAATACGATAACACACAAAACAAAGTTTACATGGTTGTCAGAGAGATTCAGCACTCAGCTTGCTCCAATATAAGTTAACTGACTACTGTGGGTAACAGGAGGACATCCGGCCACAAAATTAAGATAAATCTAGCAGTGGAGATTGTGGGCTATCTCAGTATTTGCCTAATAGAGTTTGGAAGACTGCCGAGAACCACATTCAGACTGTCCCGTGTACCGCACAAATGGGCTTTAATGCCTTGCTCAGTGGACTTCCCTAGAGGGGAAAATTCCAGGGAAAAAGAGACAACTATTCTCACCTAAATGAGCACTCACAGGAACGACATTACAACACGAGTGACATACCTACATGATGAACTTGGCTTCTAGCGAGATGGCAATATTCTTAAGACAAGTGAAAAGGAGGGTAAGCATTTATATGGAGACTATTCAGAGAGGTTGCAAGGTTTTTCATCACTGACCACTAATTCTGATTCATGTATCAGAACAATGAATAGCTTGTGGCCTGTGAAGTACCCCATTACATAATGCATGAGTGAGTGCAATACCCCGCAAAAGTACCTTTTACTTCAAGCACAGGACTTAAATATTGCCTTAAGAGGAATATCCTCGAATGTTCTGGCAGGATGCCAATGTTTTTTCAATATTCGTTCAACTTATGTATAGTAATTTTTTTAAGAAATTGACTGTCATCTACATCTACATGGATATTCTTCAAATCAGATTTAAGTGCCTGGCAGAGGATTCATCGAACCACCTTCACAATTCTCTGTTATTCCAATCTCGTATAGCGGGCGGAAAGAACGAACATTTATATCTTTTTGTACGAGCTCTGATTTCCCTTATTTTATCGTGGTGATCGTTCCTCCCTATGTAGGTCGGTGTCAACAAAAAATAACCTGTAAACTCCAAGCGTTTGGAACCAGTGTTACAGGTCACGTCTTAGTGTGAAATGCCTGTATGCAGTTATTTTTTATGATGAATAAGATCCTTAGTTCTGTTCATTGTTTCAGTATTACCTAATGAGCTTCTCAACTAACAGAGAGATTTTTATGTCTTCCCAGAAAAACAAAAAGTTGAAACGAAAGTCATTGATAAAGCTCTTTAAATAAAAGTGAGCTGAAATGTTGGCCTTCTAGAAGTTTTCGCTTTGCATTGTTGACAAGTCTTCCACTATTTCCCTCTCACAACAGCCTTAAATGTGTAGTTGTAGCACTTTCGTGCATGCTTCGAAATAGTCCGCTTATAAGGACAACCAGAGTGCTGGCTAGACAGATCAAAATTATTCAAGCTCATAGAGTAAGAAATGTCCAATCATGGTTTACTGTGAACTGCTAATAATTTTAAACTCAACATGATAATAATGAAGTGTTTACGACAATGAGTCGAGGGGCTTATGTGCAGCCTTCGACCAGTGGCTTTCATCGGCAGACATTGAATTAGCATAACTTGACAGGTAATACTCGTAGAGTCAGTGGCATTCGATATGCCACACATGCCTCTTGGGTCGTTGCCATATAACGAATACCTCACTTCAGGAAGTTCAGTCTTTGTTGACCAGGCAGGGGATTGGCGAACCCGGGTATACTGAGCTGGGTGAACCCCGCCAGTCTTCAATAAGTGTAACCTCTGGGCAAGCTTCAGCGACAACCATGCGATGAGATACTGGAAAGTTTTTTAGTCTAAGAAAAAGAAAGAAAATATCGTTCCGCGAGGAAATTGTCCGAATGGAAAGGAATTCGGTAGCTGTGATGCACGTTACAGACAAACAAATGATTACAATTTCAGAAAAATTGGAAGATTTATTCAGGAGAGCAACCTTCACAAATGAGCAAGTCAATAATGCGTTGATTTATCTCTATTCTTCTGTAAGCAGCCATTCGGCTTGGCATGTATTGATAGAATTGTTGGATGTACTCTCGAGAGATATCGTGTCAAATTCTGTCCAATTCAAACGTTAGATTGTCAGAATCCTGAGCCGGTTGGAGGACCCTGCCCATAGTGCTCCACAAGTTCTCAATTGAGGATAGATTCAGCGATCTTGCTTGCTAAGGAAGGGTTTGGCAACCACGAAGACGAGCAGTAGAAAATCTCGCCGTATGTGAGTGGGCATTATCTTACATTATCTTACTGAAATGTAAGCATGGGACGGCTTCCCATGAATGACAACAAAATGGAGCGTAGGATATCGTCGATGCACCGCTGTGCTGTAAGGGTGCCACGGATGACAATCAAAGGGGTCCTGCATGAAGACCACCTCTCATGCTTGTCGGGCTGTATGATGAACGACATTCAGGTTGATCTGGGGCGTTTCCAGACATGATTTCGCTGGTCATCGGCACTTTAAACGCGACTCATCACTAGACACAATTATACTCCAGGTAATGAGATTCCAGACTGGAAACGGGTCTGGAGACGTCCCAGACAGCAATGAGATACCAACCTGACTGTGGCCCACCATATCCGACAAAGAGGAGTGATTATCTGGGGTGCCATTTCATTTCATAGCAGGACGCCTTTGGTTGTCATTCACAGCATGTTTAGAGCACAGCGGTAGGTCGACCATATTCTATGCCCTCTTTTGTTGCTCTTCATGCTAAGCCATCCAGAGCTTACATTTCATCCTGCTCAAGGCGAGGTTTCCTACTGTTTATTTTTGTGCTCGCCAAACCATACCTTGGCCAGCGAGGTCGATGGATCTCTCCCCATCTGAGATCATTTGAAGCATAATGGGCAGGGATTTTCCACTGTAGCGGCACCACCGTTTAGGATAGGGAAAGTTAGTTTTGTGCAATATTCTGAACACAACTTAGAGCTAAGTGCGGTCCAGATTGCAGTGAGTTACGCATACCAACAGCTGTGAAGTAGAATAGAGGCCACAGGGCCGTCAAATTGCTGAAAGGGTACATGTAGCGGTTTTGCATGTCGCAAATCGCAGGCATAATGGATCCACTGGCCAACCTATCGTGTTATGAGTACGTGACGCAAAGTAGCGCATATGGCCAAACGGAGACACACAGCCGCGTATAAATAGGTGCGTGTTTCTAACGAGATTCATTCAAGTGTGGAAGCTCTACTGAATGGTAGGGCGTGTCACACGACCAGCTAAACGCAACAGCCGATGGGGGGCCAGCCCAGATCACGTAAGAAACAGATTGACCGTCCTTACGGCGGAACAGGCAACCGTATAAAAAGTTTTCCTGTCGGTCAACAGATGTCGCAGGCGACGCTACAATGCTAACTGAACTGTCCATGTCACGGAATTGGCAATGATGTATCCTCGGTGACGTGAATGAGTCTGATTTGTGTTCGGCTAGAGCGCTGCGCGCGACATGCATTCGTCACACAGCTGACTGTAGCTCAAGGTCGGCTGTCGTTCAATCTTGTTCGGTACGCATTCGGTGGTGCTCGTCAGTCCATATATTATCGACATCTCATCAAAAGATACTACACATGCCTTTTCTAAATAAGTTTGTTCCTCAAATTTCCTGCATTCGAGGGTTGGATTCCCTCACTTCTTCGTCGAAGAGTTTCACTGCCTGGGCTACTCTCAGGGTGCACCCTCGACGTGGGAGATCCCCACCCTTGCCTTGCCGTCTGCTCGTCGTCAGTACTGCTCGCCGCCGCCGCCGCCTGGTCGCCGCCTGCCGGTGCTCGCCGCCGCCGCCGCCGCCGCCGCCGCCGTCGTTTGGTTGCCGCCTGCCGGTCCTCGCCGCCGCCGCCGTTTGGTCGCCGCCTGCCGGTCCTCGCCGCCGCCGCCGCCTGGTCGCCGCCTGCCGGTGCTCGCCGCCTGCCGCCGCCGCCGCCGCCGCCGCCGCCGCCTGGTCACCGCCGCCGCCGTCTGGTCGCCGCCGCCGCCGCCCTTCTCGCGCGCCGCCACCATGTCCCAACCCACCACCACTACCACTATCATTTTCACCTCTCCCTCCGCTGCTCCAACCACCATCACATGGAGCTTATTCTCCACCCCACTTCCCGTCCTTCCTTCTCTCCCTGTCCACCCCACCCCTGCGCCACTTTCGGCTGTACCCACCCCCAACTCCTCTTCCCCTATCACTGTCGCCCCATCGACAGCTACTGACTTTCCGCCGCTCCCCGCACCGCCTCCGACAGGCTCCAAGCCAGCATGGATCTCTGCTCGACGTTCCACAGTCTCAGTGACACCCACGCCCCCACCGTCTGAGTCTTCTGCTGCTCAGGGTGGTCCTGCCCCCCGCCATCTCCCCCTGCAACCCGTCCCCCTGCCCCCTCCCCACCCAGTGGTGTCCACGAAACCTTCCAAGCGCCCGAATGCTGACCCTTCCCCCGAAGTCTCCTCCAAAAAAACCCCCAATCCCCGTGACCCACCCACTCCCATGGACGCGGCCCCGACCCCCGCCCCCGCCACGCCTGCCACCCACACCTTTGTCCTCTCCAATCCTGACCCTCAATTCCTTGATGCCCGCTCCCTCACTCTCGCCATCCGGAAATACTGCCCCAATGCTCCCATCTCCCAACTGATTCCTCGCAAGGACTCGGTCCTCATAAAATCCCCCAATGCTTCCTTCCACACCGACCTCCTCTCCCGCATCCCTCGTATCCAATTTGGCCAACGTGCAACCCTCACCCCCTACCACACCCCGTCCTCTCCCCGTCAGCCTCAACCTCCCCGACGTCCGCCGACCTTCACCGCTGTGATCACCAAGCTTAGCCCCGTGATCACGGAAGCTGAGGTGTTGGCGGAACTCAACTCCCGGCCCGACATCGAAATCCGCTCGGCCCGTCGCATCTTCAATGATGCCGGGCCGCCTTTTCTCATGCGGATATTCACTGAATCCTCCTCCTCCATTGACCGCCTCCTCACCAAGGGAGCCCTCATCTACAATCAGCGCCATAAGGTGGACCCCTCCCGTTCCCCAGTCCAGTCCTACCGCTGCCAACGCTGTCTCACCTACAACGACCACGTTACCTCTGCCTGCAAGAACCCCCCTACTTGTCCCCACTGCAAAGCTTCCCACTTCCTCAAGCATTGCCCCAACCTCACCTCTCCCCCCTCCTGCAACACTTGTAATGAACCCCATCCTACCTACTCCTCGAAGTGTAAAGCGAAACCTCCACCAGTAACCCCTCAGCTCACCGTCCCTGTCCGTCCTGTTGATGACCCCATCCACCCCAACAACTCGCTCCGCCCTCCCCCTACTGCTGAGGACATCATCCGTTTCACCACCATTGTGCTCCAAAACATCCACCCCTTCCAGCGCTCCCACACTCTTTCCCAAATCGCCCTCGCTGCCCGTTCCATCTTTCATCTTACCACCTATGCCACTTACTCCCACAACCAGGCCCACTTCACCTTCACCCCCCTCACCACCCTCGTCTAACTCTCCACTCCCATGGTACAACAACCGTACCGTATCCTGTACCACAACGTTCGCTCCCTGCCCACCCACAAACTCCTCTTCCTCCACACCCTACGTCAGCACTGAGTGGATGCCTTCGTCCTCAATGAAACCTTCCTTCAGCCCCGTATCTCCGTCTCCACTGCCCCTTACACCCTACATCGCACCGATAACCCGTACCCTCTGGCACGTGGCGGAGTTGCTATAGGCCACCTCAAGCACCTCCCAGTCCGGCCCCAACCTCTCCTTAACAATCCTGCCGAGCATCTCACCCTCAGCCTCTTCTTCCCGCCCTTACCATCACCTGTGCCACCATTTATGTCCGCCCTCGCACCCCCATCCCATACGATTTCCTGGCCCACATTGACCGCACCTTCTCCACCTACGTGATTGCCGCCGACCTCAATATCCACAGCCGTGATCCTGCCGACCTCCGGCGGTGGCATCAGTTTCTCACCACTCTCCAGGGAGACCTGGTTCCCCTGCCCCAGCACACCCGGCCCGAATCCAACACCACTCCTGATGTAGTCCTTGCCTCTCTCAACCTTCTTGGGCGCATCACCGCGGATGTCCTTGACCTCATTGGCAGTGACCATGCTCCTGTCCTCCTCACTATCTCTACCGGTCGCCATCCCCGCCGCACTCCTCGCCCTGACGTCCCTCCTAAACTTGTCCATGATTACTCCCGTGCCAACTGGGATGCCTACCGGGATTCCATTCACACCCAGGTTGACAGCCACGACCTTACCCTCCAGTCTCCTGATGGCATCTCTCGCACTGCTGCCTTCCTGCACCAGACCTTGTCTGACGCCGTCGCCACCCATATCCCCACCAAAGCCATCCACCCTCACCGCCCTGCCCTGCCTCCACAGGCCGTCCTTCTCCTTCGGGAGTCCCGCCGCCTCTACCGCTCTTTTCTCCGCACTCGTGACCGGGATACACTTACCCGCCACCGGCAATTACAGCGACACATCCGCAACCTGCTTGTTGCGAAGAAACGCCGAGCCTGGCGCCAGACATGTACACACCTCAACACCACGCTCCCCATCAACTCTTCCAAGTATTGGTCTGCTTTCCACCGCCTTACTGGGAACCGCCCCACCCCCCAGTACCCTCTCCTCCTTAATGACCGTCCCTTTCCTGACAACCTCAGTAAGGCCAACCACTTTGCCTCCCACCTCTCTGATGTTTTTTCCATCCCAGATGATCCCCACTTTGATTATTCCCTCTTCCCTGATGTCATGGACCGTACGGATACCTCTGTTCCTCCCCTTGCTCCTAGCTTCCAGTACTTGGGCCACACCTCACCATCTGCACTTAACACTCCCATCACTACACAGGACATCAGCCTCACACTCCGCACTAAATGCAACACTGCTCCTGGCCACGACTGCGTTACCTACCGCCACCTCAAACACTGCCCTCCCTCCTTCCTTTCCCTCCTTGCCGCCCTCTACAATGTCATCCTTGCCACTGGCTTCTATCCCGACCTGTGGAAAACCTCCCGTATCCTGATGTTCTCCAAACCCAATAAGCCTCCATCTGATGCCTCTTCCTATCGTCCTATCTGTCTCACGTCGGTGTTCAGCAAGCTCTTGGAATCCATCCTTTCCCGGCGCATCCATCTCCACCTCCACCAACACCACCTCCTCCCAAACACCCAATGTGGCTTTCGCCCTTCCTTCTCTGCTGATGACCAACTCCTCCGCCTCACTCATCTCCTCCCCCTCCAGCTTAACTCCCGTCGCTCCGCCATTTTTGTCTCACTTGACCTTGAAAAGGCCTACGATCGTGTCTGTTTAAACTCCAAACCTACGCCCTTCCTATCAATTACATCCGTCTGGTGGCCTCCTTCCTCTCCCGCCGCCCCTCCTACGTTACCATCCATCATGCCCATTCCCGCACCTTCTACCCCTCTGCCGGTGTGCCCCAGGGCTCTGTCCTCTCCCCTCTCCTCTACCTCCTGTACACGGCAGATATGCCCCAACCCCCCCCTCCAGTGCACCTCTTGCAATATGCTGATGACACCGCATTCCTCGCCCTCGCTCCTACCCTCCAACGGTCCCAACGCCTTCTCCAGAATCACCTTGACCTTTTTGCTGCATGGTGTAACCAATGGCTCCTGAAACTAAATCCTTCCAAGACCCAGGCAATCATCGTAGGTCGTACCACTCGCTCCTTCCGGCTCCTGGATTTCTCCCTTACTGTCTGCGCACGTCCTGTCCGTCTCACCCCCACCCTCACCTACCTTGGCCTCACCATTGACCGTCACCTCACCTGGATCCCTCATCTCCGATCCATCCAATCCAAAGCCCACAACCGCCTCCGCCTCCTCAAACTCCTCTCTGGCCGGACATGGGGGTTGCACCCCTCTACCATCCTCCACACCTACAAATCCTTAATCCGTCCCATCCTCTGTTATGCCAGTCCTGCCTGGATCTCTGCCCCCCCCAAATTCTATCAGTCCCTCCAGATCCTTGAGCGTCATGCACTCCGCCTCGCCTTCCGTATCCGCCTCCCGTCCCCCACGCGGGTCCTCTATGATCTCATTCCTTTCCCCCATCTGCTCCTATTCCTCGAACATATCCGCATCCTCTACACCTCCCGCCGTCTTGAACCCCCTCACCCCCTGGTTGCTCCTCTCCTCTCCCATCCCCGCCCCCTGCCACGTCTTCACCGTTGTGTCCCCCCTACCCTCCATCTCTACACCCTCCATCTCCTTTCCCGAGGTGGCTTCCGTCAACTCCCCCTCCCGGATGATGCCCTCTCTCCCTCCATTTATCCTTCCTATCAACTCTGATCCTCCATCCCCCTCCTTTCCTCTGTCCTTTCCCTGGGCTCCCTCTCCCCCCCCCCCCACTTCTGTCCTGTTCTTCCCCCCAGTACACCTCTCCCTACCTCCCTTCTCCCCCCCCAGTCCTTTTGTCTTCCCCTCCTCTGCCTACCCCACTCCCTGTCGCGTCTGCCCCCCACCCCTCTTATGGGTCCTCATCCTCCTTCGGCTCCTTTCCCGGCTCCCCCCTTCGCTTTTACTCTCCTTCCCCCCCCCCCCCCCCTTTTTCGTTTTCCCATCTTCTGTCCAGTTTCCCCCCACCTGCTCTCGACTGTGGTGTCACATTTGCCAACTTTTTAGTGCAGTGTTCCAGTGACTATTCAGTGTTGTTTGTCTTTCTCGTGTTGCTAACAGAAACCATGCTGTCGCTCGGTGTGAATTTTATTTCCTTTGCGAACAGAATCAAGACTGTCGCCGTGTTTTTTAATTGTCTATTGTTTTCCCTGTCTACTTCGTATGTATTTTTATTAGCGTCATCATCCCTGTGTTGTTGTTTTAAGTTCCACGATTTCTTTTCGCCTTGTTACTCTCTAAGTCTCCGATTTTCTCGCCTGTTGTTTTTCTTATTTGTTCTCTTGCTCTTTGTCACAAAATCTGTCGGCTGAAGAGCGGCGTACTAAGCTGCTGCCAGCCCGCCCCCTTCGGGGGGAATTGAAATTCAATAAATGAAAAAAAAAAAAAAATCAAATTTCCTGCTAAGTTGACTAAAAAGGTTTTTGTTAAAACCTGGTAGAAATTTTGTGACGCCAATCCATCGTCTAATTGTGGACAGTCCAGGTAACACGGTACCCAATTTTCGCAAAAAATTATTTGCTGCAGGAGATTTGTAAAGCAACATTGTTGTTTTTGTGGCCTTCAGTCCTGAGACTTGTTTGATGCAGCTCTCCATGCTCCTCTATCCTGTGCAAGCTTCATCATCTCCCACTACCTACTGCAGCCTACATCCTTCTGAATCTGCTTAGTGTATTCATCTCTTGGTCTCCCTCTATGATTTTTACCCTCCACGCTGCCCTCCGATACTAAATTGGTGATCCCTCGATGTCTCAGAACATGTCCTACCAACCGATCCCTTCTTCTAGTCAATTTGTGCCACAAGCTCCTCTTCTCCCCAATTCTATTCAATACTTCCTCATTAGTTATGTCATCTACCCATCTAATCTTCAGCATTCTTCTTTAGCACCACATTTCGAAAGCTTCTATTCTCTTCTTGTCTCAACTATTTATTGTCCACGTTTCACTTCCATACGCCCCGTACAAATACTTTCAGAAACGACTTCCTGACATCTAAATCTATACTCGATGTTAACAAAATTTTCTTCTTCAGAAACGATTTCCTTGCCATTGCCAGTCTACATTTTATATCCTCTCTACTTCGATCATCATCATTTATTTTGCTCCCCAAATAGCAAAACTCCTTTACTACTTTAAGTGTCTCATTTCCTAATGTAATACCCTCAGCATCACCCGACTTAATTCGACTACATTCCATTATCCTCGTTTTGCTTTTGTTGATGTTCATCTTATATCCTCCTTGCAAGACACTGTCCATTCCGTTCAACTGCTCTTCCAAGTCCTTTGCTGTCTCTGACAGAATTACAATGTCATCGGCGAACCTCAAAGTTTTTATTTCTTCTCCATGGATTTTAATACCTACTCCGAACTTTTCTTTTGTTTCCTTTATTGCTTGCTCAATATACAGATTGAATAACATCGGGGAGAGGCTACAACCCTTTCTCACTCCCTTCCCAACCACTGCTTCCCTTTCGTACCCCTCGACTCTTATAACTGCCATCTGCTTTCTGTACAAATTGTAAATAGCCTTTCGCTCCCTGTATTTTACCCCTGCCACCTTCAGAATTTGAATGAGAGTATTCCATTCAACATATGTCAAAGCTTCCTCCAAATCTACAAATGCTAGAAACCTAGGTTTGCCTTTCCTTAATCTTTCTTCTAAGATAATTCGTAGGGTCAGTATTGCCTCACGTGTTCCAACATTTCTACGGGATCCAAACTGATCTTCCCCGAGGTCGGCTTCTACTAGTTTTTCCATTCGTCTGTAAAGAACTCGCGTTAGTATTTTGCAGCTGTGACTTATTAAACTGATAATTCGGTAATTTTCACATCTGTCAACACCTGCTTTCTTTGGGATTGGAATTATTATATTCTTCTTGTAGTCTACGTCACCCTTGTATAGACCCTCTATATACTCCTTCCACCTCTCTGATTTCCCTTCTTTGCTTAGAACTGGGCTTCCATCAAAGCTCTTGATATTCATGCAAGTGGTTCTCCTTTCTCCAAAGGTCTCTTTAATTTTCCTGTAAGCAGTATCTATCTTACCCCTAGTGAGATAACCCTCTACATCCTTACATTTGTTCTCTAGCCATCCCTGCTTAGCCATTTTGCACTTCCTGTCGATCTTATTTTTGAGACGTTTGTATTCCTTTTTACCTGCTTCATTTACAGCATTTTTATATTTTCTCCTTTCATCAATTAAATTCAATATTTCTTCTGTTACCCAAGGGTTTCTACTAGCCCTCATCTTTTTACCTATTTGATCCTCCGCTGCCTTCACTATTTCATCCCTCAAAGCTACCCAAAGGAACATTAGAGAGAGATTTTTCTCAATACAGGACCACGGACGTTTTTTGCTCTCGCACTACATTACAGCCAGCGCGCTGGAGTAATCAGATGGGAAACAGAAACTGCTGAACACATGGGCAATATTATTTGACCTCCTACAATGCAACAATCTACCCTTAACTTTTGACAAGTAGGAAGTTTTGTTTTTCAATGATCTGTTCATATTATGTGTTGTGTATTTCAGTTTTTGGTTTCTAGGAATATCCTCATCATCATCACGTAGCATAGAGAGTTTTCTTTTAACTTAACTCGCAGGCATTTCTATGAATTCTTTCAGGTCTGGAAATCGTTCACACTTTTGTGGTGTTGCGTTTGTTTCTGCCAGAAGGTGACTAGCTGGACTGTCTGTCCTCCTTGGAATGTTCACTTTCAGTTCAGGTGATGACAGGCTAGTCTTATCACTAGTTCCCTCACATACTGCTGAAGAACCAGTATCAGATGTAAATTTTGCAGGTACTGCTGTGTGTATAATCCGTTGTTTCGTGCTGTTCATGAATCACTTTTCATCAAAATGCACATCACACAGCAGTCTATTCTGCCGTTTTTCTGGGTCCATATCCAGCAGTTTGACATTGCCTGTAAAAAGAACTATCACTTCCGGATACCGAAGTATATCAGTGAGCATACAGAGTTAATTGACTGACACTGGAAAATAATATCCCAAGAACAAAAATGACGTATATAACTGCACGCCGATCTATACCGCTAGACAGGTAACGGGCAATTGATTTTGTGTGCCCCTGAAGGCCAGTGGCAGCGTTCTTCCGGGAAAGGCCACTTCTCCCACTAAAAGCGCTGCTGGCTATTGAGTTTACATACAGACTATGGTGCTTATGACGTGACAAGCGTACAAAACATACTCTATGTCGCAGATGTCTGCCGCGTGGGATTAGCCGAGCGGTCTCGGGCACTGCAGTCGTGGACTCTGCGGCTCGTCCCGGCGGAGGTTCGAGTCCTCCCTCGGGCATGTGTGTGTGTGTTTGTCCTTAGGATAATTTTGGTTAAGTAGTGTGTAAGCTTAGGGACTGATGACCTTAGCAGTTAAGTCCCATAAGATTTCACACACACATTTGAACTTTTTTCTTACGCAGATGTCTGCATACGATACTGTTGCTTGCCCATCCTTTTCAGTAGTCTTTAGCGAGCAACGAGACCATTTAGGTTCAGAGCAAAGAACCATCTTTTAGAAATGTGTGTGACGAATATTTACATGTTACGCTGAAGGTGGCGTAAGTTTCCACCTCGGCTCCTTACGTGGTCCATATTTATTTGACTAATTTTAAAAAAGAAAGCACTCCAAATGTGGTTTTAGGGACATGTATAACAATATTTTAGATGAGCCTCACAGTTTTGGGGTTCTGTAGACTGTTGTAACACGGAAATATGGGGTCGCATTGTGTGAAGGAGACTGGGCTTGGAGTGTGGGCATGTTGTCCAGTTTACTCCCTGGAGAAGTCGGTGTGTATCCCGGAGACGTGAGTTTAAACCCCCTAGATGTCAGTAACGCATGGTGAGTTTACAGAGCTATAAAGTGTCTTCAGGGAGCGGTTGAGGGTAGACGTAAGCATGTGCCATAAAGAAGTGGCTGACACCTCGTCAGCGGGACGTGACGTCGCCCTGCAGGACAGTGAGCCAACGCTGGCGATAGCATGGACACGAGGAAGTGTCTCCTGCTCAGGCATTCCGCGATACAGTGCGGCTTCCGCCACAGCGCTCTCATTGTCAGCGCTCCTCATACGGCCAACTTTGGTCCTGAACGTAGGTTGGAGTGAGGACTAGGCGCTAATCACCCACCGCGGATCGATCAAGACTGGAGAAGATGTTCACGAGTCGGCTGAGTGACTGCACTAAGCACTACACCTGGTCGATGTTGACACGGTATGTTGTAGATCACCTGTGATGTTCCTCAGTGTTGGAGGGCTGGCTGCGTGCCAGACTTCTCCACATCTCTGACTGTGGTAGGTATCAGCTTAGCTGCGTCTCGGTGCTGAAGTCAGCGAGCGGGAAACAGACAGCAGTTTGTTGTGCTTTCACTGGAACTGAATGCACTTTCATTCTCTCTGATTTGAGTGACACGAATAGAATGGCAGCATGACGAAATGTATCCTTGAGGTCCGAAAGTCTAAAGGTACTGAAAGCTTATTTAAAGGGCAGACATACACCTATTACGTTGTGGCTCTGCGTTTATGAACGCTTTTGCCCTGGTTTATTTTTCCCGTCAGCGCTCCTTGCCTAGTTGTGATAATTCAATAATTGTTTTGGGTCACCGAGCTCGGCACTTTCTGTCTACGTTTGTCTTTGCTATGGCGCCCTGGCCCTGAAGTTCCAAAGTGTTACATCACACTACCTTGTTATGTGACGTTAGCGTTTCTGCTTTCCTCGTTCGGAGGTAGGGCGGCAATGAAAATGGAAATGAGCGTTTGGCATCATTGGCCGGGAGGCCCAGTACGGGGCAGGTCCGGCCGCCTTGGTGCAGGTCTTATTACATTCGATGCCATATTGGGCTACCTGCGCGCCGGATGGGGATGGAATAATGAAGACAACACAACACACAGTCGCTGAGCGCAGAAAATTCCCAACCCATACGGGAATCGAAATCGGGCCTGTAGGACGGCATGGCAATCCGTCACGCTGACCACTCAGTTATCGGGGTGGACATGGCGGCAATGCTAGCACTATTCCCTGAGGTCTGTTAGAACTGCAATACATCTTGATGACATTCTGAGTGGCACATCTTGTTTCAAAAATTTGTCACAAATTTTCCAATTGATTACCCTTTCCAACAACCTTGTATATTTACTTACATAATTACACATCGTGCTCGTAGCACCAACTTTTTTTGCCCGTGAGAGGTGGCTTATATTGTTTTCCTCTTTGTTTCCTAATTCTATATCATTATTATTAAGTTTCAGTTTGCTGAGCCATTTTCACCTTTATGCTCCATTATCCTTATTTTCGGCTTTATCAATTACAGTAGTTTTATAGTTCTCATAGTTTATATTTCTCAGGTTACTTTAGTTTACCAATCGACAGGTATCTGACGTTTTGGTAGTTCTGGAGAATGGATACTTCTGTGTTTTAGACAAAAATAATTTACGCAAATTTCTATGAGAACCCTTGCAAGACTGATTGTCGTAATGCTTATGGTTACCATAATTCGGGGTCTGTTCTTTTCATGCTCCTCAATATGTTGATACATTAGCCCTATGGAAATTTTACCATGATGAGACGCTATTAATGTGTCTAAGGAGTGTATGGGATCAGCTTTCAGTAAAGTAGGTTAATTTCGCCTTGACTGTACTTCCAAAGATTTCTTTGGCCAACACAATGCAGACTGGGTTGTTTGGAGAACAGTCGTACCTCGAGTGTAGCTTGGAGGTGGATGTTTGTCTCCGTTCACAAAAAAAAAAAAAAAACAAAAAAAACCCACTATTATCTAACTCGAACTGGGTATGCCCTGAGGTCTTCCATTCTTATAGTAATTGACGTTCACAGTTTCCAGAGCAAAACCTGAAAAACTAAGTAGACCCACTGTCCTCCTACCTTCTTAAAACTAAATTAGGCTGTCGCGGCATTCTTTCTACGTTTATTCAAATTTGGCACCAATCGCATAAGAGTGGTGCTAGTACCGCCACTATGAGGAGGCAAATCAGATTTTCTTGAAACAAACGCTTTAACGGTCATGAGCGTTACTTACCTTTGAGATTGGCCGGCCGGTGTGGCCGTGCGGTTCTAAGCGCGTCAGTTTGGAACCGCATGACCGCTACGGTCGCAGGTTCGAATCCTGCCTCGGGCATGGATGTGTGTGATGTCCTTAGGTTAGTTAGGTTTAAGTAGTTCTAAGTTCTAGAGGACTGATGACCTCAGTACTTAAGTCCCATAGTGCTCAGAGCCATTTGAACCATTTGAACCTTTGAGATTGGACGTGGTGACTTGATGTTAGTCAAGAATGACTTTATGGCGACAAAGACGCCATTATCAGTACGTCACTGAGTTCGAACGAGGTCATGTAACAGGGCTACTAGAGGCTCGATGTCCGTTCTGCTATACTGCAGGAATTTAGCAAGAGTACATTATTGCTGGCAGCGATAGTCACGAGAACGTACGGTCGCAAGAAGACCAGCCTCCGGACGGCCACGTGGCACTACCAGGAAGGAAGACCATCGTGTTCGGCGAATGGATCTGGCGCATCGTACTGCATCTGCAACAGCAATTTGAGCAACAGGTGGCCTCACAGTGACACAACGAACTGCTATAAATCGGTTACTTCAAGGACAGCTCCGAGTCAGACACCCTGTAGCGTGCATTACACTGACCCCAAACAACCGCCATTTGCGATTTCAGTGGTGTCAAGCAAGAGCTAATTGGAGGGGAGGGTGGAGGTCTGTGGTGTCTTCTGATAAAAACTGGTTCTGCCTTGGCGTCAGTGATGGCCGTGTGTTGGTTAGAAGGAGGTCAGTTGAGAGCCTGCAACCAACCTGTCTGCATGCTGTACGAAATGGATCTACACCTGGGGTTATGGTCTACGGTGTGATTTCGTATGACAGCAGAAGCCTTCTCGTGGTTATAGCCCACATTCTGTCTGCAGAATTTTACGCCAGTCTGGTGATTCGATCTGTTGTGGAGCCATTCATGAATAACATTTCAGGAAGGGTTTTCCAACAGGTTAATGCTCATCCATATACCGCTGTTGTAACACACTCCACAGATACAATGAAGCTTTCACGATCGGATGGTACTGTTGTTGATAATTCTTCCGGGTTATATGGCCGTGGTCCGACTCAACAGGACCAGCCATACCTCTGAGGATGTCCAACGTAGTATTGGACGAAACGTTAGGAATAGAAGTATTCCATGAACCACGGCCATATAACCCGGAAGCATTATCAACAACACACCTTGGCCTGCACGATCACCAGAGTCGGCAGGACTCAACAGGACCAGCCATACCTCTGAGGATGTCCAACGTAGTATTGGACGAAACGTTAGGAATAGAAGTATTCCATGAACCACGGCCATATAACCCGGAAGCATTATCAACAACACACCTTGGCCTGCACGATCACCAGATCAGTCTCCAGTTGAGCACATACGGAACATCATTGGACAACAACTACAGAGTCATCCAGGAACAGCATTAACCATCCCTGTATTGACCGACTACCAAGCATGGAATTCCACCCAGCCAACTGAAAATGGTTGAAATGGCTCTGAGCACCATGGGACTTAACATCTGAGATCATCAGTCCCCTTGAACTTAGAACTACTTAAACCCAACTAACCTAAGTACATCAAACACATCCAAGCCCGAGGCAGGATTCGAACCTGCGACCGTTGCGGTCGCGCGGTTCTAGACTGAAGTGCCTAGAACCGCTCGGCCACAAAGGCCGGCCAGTAAACTGACATCCGTTACCTGTACAACATAATGCATGGAAGTTTGCATGTATGTTTGCATTTTACATTTGCTTACATTAACCTGTTACCTTAGTGGATTCGCATTCGGGAGGACGACGGTTCAAACCCGCGTCCGGCCATTCTGATTTAGGTTTTCCGTGATTTCCCTAAATCGCTTCAGGCAAATGCTGGCATGGTCCTTTGAAAGGGCACGGCTGACTTCCTTCCGTAATCCGATGGGACCGATGACCACTCTGTCTGATCCCCTGCCCCCTCCAAATCAACCAACCAACCAACCTGTTACCTTGCAACATTAATCATTTCAACCTGTTACCTAACAAATTTATTCCAAAAATTTCATTACTCTACATTAATTATTTTTTGGTGAGTGTAGTTGCACTTCGCATGTCTGTGAGTCAGTCTGGACTTCTGTGGCTGGACAACTGGTTATATTTTTCTTCAGACTCTTGTAAGTCCCTTGGGGACATGAGAAACTGAGGTTCTTCTTTGTCAGAAATTATGAAAACGTCTCGAGTTTTTATTTGTACCCACTTACTCATCGTCCCTCATCTTAATGGATAAACATGAGCATTATAACACTGATCAAGCACGTTCATCCTGTCGTATCCTAACACAGGATAGCGGGAAGTCAGGGAGTTTGAGGTCAGTATGCAATTTTCGAGCAATGAGGAGCAAATGCAGAACAACAAATTCCCAGTTAAGACAGGCTGATGACTTAGATCAGCGCAAGACACGATCACTGGGCACGTACGAGGGGCACGGAATTTGGGAGTCGACAGGATGCTTGGCGCAGGAGACGCATGAAATTCTGGTATCTGATTAACATCACTTATTAGCAATCAGTCTCACTACTACACTGAAGGCTAATTCTGACCATTAGAAAAAGCAAAGAAGGCAACTGGTTGCACATCATAAGTCAGTGTCTGAATACGCAGGGGTGGGCGGTAACCGTACAGACTTGAGGGCAGCACACCAAGTGAGAGGAACACAGGCATGTCGGAGCTTACCGAGGCTGGTCTCGCGTGACACGGAGTTGACTGAGAACCCTTCTGAATACAAAACCAAGCGATCGTACAGACCTTATAATTAAATTTTCCGTGAGACATTTAAGTCTCATCTTTATCTACGATAATGCTGGAAGGTGAAAAAATGAATTAAACTTTGTGCCACGGCCGTGAACCCGGGTCTTCTTGCTTAGGCAGAAATGTTGACCATTACACCAGCGCAGAACTATGGTCAACATAGCTGCACGAATTATCCAAGTGCTGGGGAGGGCACTCGACTTGGGTAGTTCGTACAGCAATGTTGACTATATTGCTGTGGTGGTGTAATAGTCAGCATTTCTGCGTAGGAAGGAAGGAGACACACGTTTTAATCCTCAGTCGCCCTTTGGCTGTGGTGAGGCGCCACTCGTTTGCGTGTCGCCGGTTGTACTGCTTGCGAGCGAGCGGGAGTTCGTTTACTTCCGCGGCTCGTTTCTGAGTAGGGCTGCATTGCCATCATGGCGTTTTCTTACAGCCATGCCAGAATTAACGTTTCCGTTAGATCATGAGCGACTGAAGGCATATGAAGTTGAACGTTTTGTACAGGATGAAATGCGTCTCCCGCCACAAGACGTTCTAGGAATACATTTTTCAATCCTTAGTATTACTGTGTACATAAAAGTCGCAAATGACGAGATGTGCGCCACGCTAACGATCTCAAGTTTCGATACTCTGACGGACATATAAGGACCGAAGTGTTTGATCACGCCGTTTCTGGCCTCCGACCATTGCGGGTTTTCAAACTCCCGTTTGAAGTACCGACGAACGCAGTGGTGGCCGCTTTTAAACCATACGGCAACGTCGTTAGTCACAAGGCTGAAACGTGGAAGGCGTTCGAAACGTACCGTCTCCTCAATGGTGTCCGTCAGATAAAAATTGAACTACGGAAACACGTGCCTTCCTATTCGGTAATTGCCGCCTGCCGGGCTGTCGTCATGTACGATGGCCAGCCGCGCACTTGTTCAGGTTGTGGCCAGGAACGCCATGTCCGCTCTGAATGCCTACGATGTAGACTGGTTCAGACGCCTATCGGAGACGTCGCTCCTCCTGAGTCGCCCACTGTGTTAACCTTTTTTTACACGGCTGCGGTGGTGCTGCCTGTTAGGCCCCCTCTGAATCGGTCGGGACCCGTGTCGGCGCCTCTCGGCGACGCGATGGACGTTTCGCCTGTCTCTGCTGCACCCCTGCCTTAGGTAGTACAAATGGACGACGACCGTCAGCAGACACAGGCTGTCTGTCCAGACCCCATAGTTGTTGATAATGGAGCTGCACCTTTCTGCCATTTGGCCACATGTCGGAAGGTAGCCGCCCGCCATCCGGCACGGAACAACATGTAAGGAACCAACGGTCGCCGAGGAACCGGAAGAGACAACGATGTACCCCTTCCGATGACTGCGTCCATCGGATGTGTGCACAGGACGACCACCATGCAACTGATGGTGCGCTGTCCTCTGACGCCCTGCCACCTGACGACGCCTCCATCTCCAGTCAGCGTCCACCTCCGGACACCGACCTTCCCCCGCCTGCGTCTAATGTGGTTGCCTCCCTTTCTGTGTATGACGCTACTTGTGGACGCAGCTCTGTAATGTTCCACTGATCCGGCCCGGTGACACGTCTGTCTCCTGGGCGGACGACGTCGATGCTGAGGATGGGCATTCTGGAGGGGTACAGAACGATGGACCCCTTGGAGGCATCGGCTCCGTCCCCGTCACAGTGCCCTTCCGTGGAGCACTACAGGGAGCTCCCTGTGTTTGAATAGCCTGTCCTCCTGGCAATGGCAGCTTTCCAGACTTATTGCAAAGCCACGCTCAATGTTTTTTACAATGGTTTTTTACAATGGTTTTACTCCATGACATGCTGTATGCCGCGGACGTTGACGTAGCTCTCCTTCAGGAGGTGCATGTTCCAACTTTCTGTGCTCCTCTAGGTTTTACAGCTCATGTCTTTCATGCGTCCATTACTGGTAGTGGGATGGTTCCTGTGTTGGCAGGATACACTGATCATGGGAGGCGATTTCAACTGCACCCAGGCACCCAAAGACCAACTACCATGTCACTCTCCGTGGGCGGCGCTAGCGACAATTCTCCAACACCTTAACGTAGTGGATTCTTGGGAGCATGTTCATGGCGATCGTTCGGGTTTTAAATATTTCACCAGCCATTTTTATATCCGAAACGATCGAGTTTCCATCTGCTACGATATTGTCAGTGGGGTGCAGGCTGCTAAAGTCTGGCCCACTGCGTTCTCTAACCACGACGCATATATCTGCGCCATCAGTCTCTGCCGCCAATTGGGGTCGCGCGGCCGTGAACCTTGGAAGCAGAAAACAATCCACTTTACTTCGCCCAACTGCCGGCAACTCATCCAGATCACGTTGGCAGCTTTTCGTCGACGCCGTGATGCCTATCAGACTGCCCTGTCATGGTGGGTGTTCTGTGTAAAGCCTGCTCTCCGCAAGACCTAGATTGGTTACGGAACGGCGGTTACACCTAGGCATCGACGGACTCTGGAATTCTATTTTCCCATTCTCCGGGAATGTACTATGATGTCGTATTCGCCACAGCGCCAGGCTAAGGCACAGCTCACATCCCTCTCTCGCTGCCACCTTGAAGGAGCTATGATCGCCGCGCAGAATGGCCGCGCGGTTTGTGGCGCCATGTCACGGACTGAGCGGCCCCTCCCGCCGGAAGTTCGAGTCCTCACTCGGGCATGGGTGTGTGTGTTGTTCTTAGCATAAATTAATTTCAGTTAGTTTAAGTAGTGTGTAAGTCTAGGAACCGGTGGCCTCAGCAGTTTGGTCCCTTAGGAATTCACACACATCTGAACGATTTGGAGCTATAGTCAAGGCGTGCACACACGATAGATTAGTGCATCTATTTATCATGTCATAGCGGAATAGGATTAATGTTCTTACGACTGTTGACGGGCAGCGTTTTGATACCCAAAGCGATATCGGGTCTACCCTCCATGCACATTGTTTTGGGCTGTAGTCTGAACAACGTCACCGCCCTGCTAACATTACAACGGTCTCCAGACTCTCCTTTGGCTCGGTTCCCGTGGATGCGACGATGGATCTGATCGCTGTCGTCACGGAGGACGAAGTCCACGATGCTATCCAGACGGGTTCTACGAACAGGTCGCCAGGGCCTGACGGCCTCCCACTGGATTTTTATCGGACATTTCGTCCCCTGCTGGCACCAGTGTGGATGGAAATTTGTCAGGACCTTATGTCACATTTCGTTTTGATACCAGACGGTTTCCTCGATGGTTTCCTCATCCCATCTACAAGCCTCGGGGTATCTAACGGATATGCGATTACTGCCCCTTGACGTTAATCAACAGTGATACAAAAACCTTTACCCGGATGTTGGCTGCGCAGCTTAAACAGACAGCTCAGGAAATGATTTACCCCGATCAATCTTCTTTGGGAGGCACCAATAACATCCGCACTGCCCTCTGCCCCTATCGGCACATAATCGCTCTTGCTCACGCTCGTCGTATGCCTCGACACTTGGCAGCTCTTGACTTCAGCCAGGCGTTCGATCGCGTCGATCACAATTCCTGGAAGGAGTGCTCCGCAATATAGGCTACCCTAATGCTACCGTTGACGTCGCAATGCCTCTCCTTCGAGGAGCTACGTCTTGTGTACTCTACAATGGCCGTCTTACTCCTCTCATCTCGATCGTCGATCAGTGCCTCAAGACTGCTCGCTCTCTGCACTATTGTATGCATTCGCCAGGGAAGCATTGCTATGCGGCCTCTGTCAACGCCTCTGTGGGATATCTCTCAGTGACCGTGTATTCAGTTGCACTACATATGCAGACGATCTCGTCATCGTGCTTCGTAGCGGTGCCGAGGTCAGGGAGTCAGTGGCATGGGTTACCACTTACGGTGAAGCTTCTGGTAGCTGCCTTAACCTCGGCAAATCGCCTGCCATGGCTGTAGGTGCGGGGCTTCCCGTGAACAGTGCTGCTCCTTTGCTCGTAGCTGATACTCTCCAATGTTTAGGACTCGATTTTTCAAGTGATCTGCGGCGGACAATTGCCCTCAACTGCAGACGTCTACTTTCCCAGCTACGAGCTGGGCTCTTAGATCACCGTTTACGAGCACTCGATCCTCTGCAACGCACACAATACGTAAATGTATATTTGGCGTCCCCCATGTGGCACAGACACTTCCATTCCGCCATCCATGGGCCGCTGCATGCAAGCGGCGTTCGATTCGTTTATGTGCCACGGCTTGCTATTCAAGATACGGTACGAAACGCACTTCCTCCCGCGGTGCAGGGGCGGTTTAGGTCTGTATCATGTGCCTGACAGAGCGGTAGCCCTCTTCATTGGCTCTCACATGACGTTGTGGCGCAGTAGTCCTACATGCCTTACCAGCCTATTGCTCGACGCCCTTGCACCACACTCTCTCGCAGTACCTATCCAACTTTCGGAAGTCCTGCCACCCTTCTTTCACTTCCACCACTTTTTCTTTGAACTGAGCTACATCCACACTGTGATACTGCCGGTGCTATTGACACCCACGAAGCGATCTATGGTTTCCTTCAGCAGCACAGGTCACCGAATGTGGTTGAGGGGAGCTTCCCCACGTCGACTGGCCTGCCGTTTGGCGAACGGTGTGTGCTCCTTATCTTGACACTGACGTCCAGTCTGCATGGTACCTTACTGCCAATGGGAGGCAAGTATAACGGTCACGCCACCACAGGATTCACCTCGCAGACTGTGTGTCGACTGTGATGTTATGGACATGTCCGCAATCCAAAATACAGACAATTTTTTTCCAATTTCCTCTGCAGTGTCTTCTGTAATCCACCCGCCTCTTCCACACTTAGAACCGATACATTCAGTGGTAATAGGAATGTTCTTCTTAGTATGACGTCTTGCTACGACCTCCTCCTCACGTCACGCCAGTTTCCTGATATTCTCGGTGGTATTAATGTCAAAACTGTATAAGAAAAAAAAGAACGAAAAGAAAAATAAACAAATAAAGAATGTTCATTGTACCTCTCCTCCACGTTCCCTACACTTTCCTTGGTTTCTGGAGGGTGGGAACGGGATATGGTGGCCAGGCCTCGGGTTGCGACCCATGCCCACTTTACCCAAAAAAAACAACAACAAAAAACAAAAAAAACGGCCGTGGCACAAATTTTGTTATTTCATATCTTCTTCCAGCATAATCGTAGATAAAGAAGAGAATAAATATCTCAGGAAAAATTTAATTATAAGATCTATACGACCACCTGTGGTACAGGAATTCCCCATTACGTCCAATGCTGAAATGTCATTCTAATATTCCAATACCGGAGAACCCTGGAAATAGTGACAATTTAGGTGGAAAATAAGCTGAAGATATGAATTGATGTTTGTGGTGGGGAGGGCGTTAGACTTGGGTAGTTCGTGAAACCCTGCTGACCATAGTGCGTTGGTGGTGTAGTAATTAGCATTTTTGCCTAGTAAGGAAGAAGATCTGGGTTCGATCCCCGGACATGGCACAAATTTTAATTCATTTCTTGAGCTTCCAGCATTATCGTACAAAAACAAGCGTGTTTAAAGAATCGTGGTGACACACTATTTCTCCCTTCCTATAGTCGACCACCAACCCAACGACACTTAATAAGCTTTGGCCAATCTGACGAGTAGCTCTGCACCTACAGAGTGCCTCTAGGCCAACCAAATTTAGATTCCTCCCCTTTTCCTACTGGGTAGATAGTGATGCTTCTGGACTTTACATTAACAAACGCCAATTCTGTCCTGTTACTGCCAGAAATAACAGTATTCTAGGTTACTTGGCCCCACCCTCCGCCTCTCTGTGGGTGGGGATTGCTGTAGTAACATTCTAACCTCTACAAACTCACCGACGTTGCAGCTCTAACATCCATGTGCTCATGAAAACTCCTAGCTCCGATCCTAAACGTGAACAACATCGTACCAAATGATCTGACATTACCAATAGCCGTCTCCTGCCTGCGAGAACCAGACTAACGACTGACGTAACCTTACACGTAAGTGGGCGAGCTAATCGGCCGCCTAGAATTAATGCAAGGTGAGGTAGATTTGTTTACGAAGCTGTACGGCCCCAGAGCCAATAGAACAACGTGGCCGGTCGGGCCGCCGCGACTGCTCCAAGCGGGACACGTGCTTTAGCAAAGGACCAGATGTGGGTAAAATACCGACGCTGGGAATTTGTACGGCTGTTACTAGCATGTCCTTTGGCGAGAAGATGCTCCAGAAAATGGTGGAGTTTCAGAAAATCTTAAAGTTGGTTAAGTTACAGCTCTTTGAGATTCGACGTAAACTCACATCAAGTATTATTACAAATGTGACTACATTTTCTATCTCGG
The DNA here is from genome assembly GCF_021461385.2 of Schistocerca piceifrons. NCBI lineage: Eukaryota > Metazoa > Arthropoda > Insecta > Orthoptera > Acrididae > Schistocerca > Schistocerca piceifrons. The sequence continues at coordinate 430,626,108 of NC_060142.1, forward strand.
ACAAAAGACGCACATCCAATGACACAACAGTATTTCAGTATCTTTAAAGCGCTGCAGTCATGGACTGTGCGGCTGATCCCGGCGGAGGTTCGAGTCTTCCCTCGGGCATGGGTGTGTGTGTGTGTTTGTCTGTAGGATAATATAGGTTAAGTAGTGTGTAAGCTTAGGGACTGATGACCTCAGCAGTTAAGTCCCATAAGATTCCACACACATTTTTGAACAGTATCTTTAAAACCTCATAGCGAATAGACATTTTCACAATGAACTCTGAATTAATAACTTTTAATCACTTCATGCGATTTCAAAAAACGGTATCTCAGATGATAACATTGCACTAAAGCTGTCATTCCTGAAACCGACGTATCGCTGTCTAATTTATTTGTTGATTGACGACGTTTTTTTACATCTTTTTCGTTATCCAAATGTTTGTCAGAACATCGTATTCTTCACACTTACACAGCAAGTGAATGCGGCATGAATACTACAAATTTTGTTACGCTTGTGTTTTTATTTAAAGAATAGGTTAGTAGTTTGCCAGTATTTTTATTTAAATGCTAATTACAAACCTATTAGAAAAACTGTTCTAGTATAAAACTGGTCAATCGCTTGTGTTAGCTGACTCCACCATTGTAAAGAGTGCCAAAACACGCTCCTGTCAAGCGGGTATAAATAATCGTTTAAACAATAGTCAGCGATAATCTGTACTCATTTATAGTGAGCGCACTTGCGCAAGAATACTGGATTATTTATTTATGAACCAACTATTACTTATATTTATTGTAAATGGTCTGAATATGACAATATGTTTATAATATTTGTTTACCGAAATATTGTTGTAACTTATTAGTTTAGTCGGGCAAGTGGTCATATTGAGCCATATCATGTGTTTAGAGCCTGAGAACGATGTATTTTTGGTGGGGATGGCTTTGAGCCAATGAGAGTTGGATAGTGCCGGAGCGCTGCAGGAGTCAAGTGCAGGCTGGGGCTTCTCGAGAGAATAGTTCAAGGAAGCGATTCGACACACTTTAAGTCGAGTGCTGGAAGAAGGCAGACCAACCTGTAGATCGTGAGTCGATAGTAGATGTGTTTCATTCTCGGCGCTGAACGGCTTCTGTCGTACTGCTAAAGGTATTTTATACTTCGAGAGGTCTGTGTGTGCTCCAGAATAGGACTCTAACGTTTTCCTCTTGCAACACCGAACTGAGCATAGACAGAGTATGAGTTAGCATTTTTCGTATCGAGGGTTTTGATTTGTGAATCACTATGTTGAACTCTGAACTAGTGTGAGGTGGTGTATCTTTCGTGTATTGTGATCACGAAATGGACTTAGTTTTCCTGTATCTTCGATGACTATTTAGTTTGGAGGTTGTGCTACCATTTTCGTAACGCTCTCGGCGTAACTTCATTGCATTTGAAAGGGTATTTTCTGTCTGTATTTTGACTGAATATTGGATGACCACTTCCCGTTTGTTTGACATATTCTTTCTTGAATAAACATTATTCAGCGTAATTCTTTGTCTTCTTCATCAATACTTTAGAATAGAACCCTTTCTATGAAATTAATCGCTTAACTTTTATATTTCTGTGTATTTTATTAGCTCTCAATTCTAGCCAGTGCATATACAATTTGACTGAAAAATCATAGCTACAGGTTATTATATGCTGCGAATTAACTGCAAGGCATGAAAGCAGATGTGTGCTGCTCGACCCTATGACTACATCGAGCTGTTGTTTTTAAACAGAACCGTGCACAGCCCCAGTATCTAAAGGGCGAGTAACGACAGGTAAAGACACAGTTTGTTTGCTCGTATGGGCTGCTGCTTAGAAGAGTAACTTCTCAACCAGTAGCCGTTAGGATCAGTCGCAATTGGAGTTTTATTGTCCGGGATCTGAATCTAATTCCTTTTGAATTACTACTGTAATTCTAACACTTTCCAGTATTCTGAAATCTAGGTCCCAAATCTATGGCGTGATAGGCAGTTTGCATTGTGGCTCCGAGCATAAGATTTTGCAGCAGTGGCGTGTGTGAGGATTGTTAGCAAAAGCTAGGTATGGGGTGTTTTGTTGCGGAACTTCAAGAAAGAAGGAGGCCACGCAGAAGCATGCTGTGTCAGAGTCTTACAGCGGCCAGCGTCAGCGGAGACCTCGACGGCGACGTAGCGCCTGTGGCGGTCACGGCAACGCGTGACACCGGCCGCGACTTCGAATTCATCAGCATCGACACTTCGGGCAGCAGCAGCATAACAGAAGCAGCCAACATGACCGATACGATAAGTAATGCCGCCGATAGCCTTAATATTCGTGAACCTGCAGGGCTACTGTCAGTAATGGAGCTTCTAACGATTAAGCCATCACCCAGCATGTGTGGTACAGATAATGTTAGTAGGCCAGGTAGTCCAAAATATGAACATGGTGACAGGTACCTTGACAGGGACGATATTAGTGGAGCACATAGTATGAAATCAGTGAAAGGAGATGTAACTGCGGATGGTTCTGTGGAGCACATAGTATGAAATCAGTGAAAGGAGATGTAACTGCGGATGGTTCTGTGTCATAGTTAAAGGAAATTCTGACAATTTTGAACTCTAAAATAGGGATATTGAGTAGAGACATAGGTGCAAGGAAAACAAAGGTAGGTTAGGTAGAGAAAGTGTAGCATAAATAATAAAATCTGAGGTGAAGAAAATTAAGTGCGCTATGGAAGGGATGATACATTCAAAATTAGAGGCTAGGGCAGAAGTAGGTAAAATTTCTGAAGTAGTGGGCCTGGTTGACACCAGAATCGACACTGTGCAAAAAGGTTTCGTGAACATGTTGGAAAAGATACATTACGAGCTGGATAGCGATGTTAGGAATTAAGTATCGAGGCAAAATGCACTTGAGGAAGTGACCACTATGTCTGTCAACATTTTGTCGGGTGGTGTGTGAGAAAGAGGCGACTAAGAATAGCGAGCATGTTGAATTTTTATAAATTAAAGGAGCTGTACAGTATGAACAGCAGTTTAAAGACGCAAGTGCCGAATTAAATTCTTTAGCAGCAAATCAGACTACTACTGTGACAGGTGTTCCATGGATTAGTTCAGGAACGAGTATTTTGTAGATGATGGAATGTACCACCCAGTTGATTTTCTTGCTACGTGTTAAGATAGTTTTGTGAGAGGTATTTTGGAAGAGGCAGAAATGCTTAATCATGGGGAAATTTAATGACTGCTTCGCCCACCACCTATGAAGTGTTAGAGAGTTGTTTCCTGAACAAATTCTGGAGTAAAGCGAAGCAACCGCGACTTCAGAATGAGTTCTTGAACGGACCATATTTCAAACACAGAAGTGGGTCGATGCGGAATTTTTGTGTGCGTGAAGTAGCTAAGATTACTCATACAAATTGTTTTCTGGAAATGATGACGGAAATTTCATCGCTCAAGAGACGATTACCGGAGTTTTTAGAATAGAATCTTCTCCACAATCCGATAAATTCCATGGACGACTTTGATAAATTCCATAGACGAGTTTTTAGATTTTATTGAGAAACTTGAACAGGCGTTAAACTTCAAACTGCGTAATTGGAATAGTAGACAGCGAAATGGGTAACAAACGAAAATAGCAGTAGTATCTACAGTAATTATAATAGTTGTAATAGAAGTAATTACCAGCACAATAATAATTTTCAAAGGCGAAATCGAAGCGGAAACTTTCACAACGAAAATCAAAGTCAGGAACGAAGATTTGAGGAAAAGAAGCCTCATGTAGAGCAACACTAAAATACGAGGTTGAGAAATTAGAGATCGCCGCATCTCAGGTTCGGAGATGGCGAAATAGACCGTCTTTGAAAAGGACATGTTATTCTAAAATTTCTGTGAATGTCATAAATTCGGCAAAGAAGTCACAAATGTTGGAGATGGAGCCTATACCAAGTAAGAATAAAACGGGGAATAATTTGAAGCATCGCAGCCATAAAGAGGACGCAAGAAAAGTTGTTAAATGTCTAGAGACATTGATAATGAGGATATGGGGCTGAAAAATTTATTTTGTGAAAGGAAAGTGACTGATGGAATTAATGTATGTTTGTTGAGAGATTCTGTGATCAGAGAATAGCCTGAGGTGGATCTAAATTTGGTGGAGGCGGAATGTGCGACGAATTCCAATGAGGCAGTAGTCAGTGGCAACAATTACAGTAAATTAGATGAAAATAATATAGATGATTATAAGTTGTGTGGTTGACTGTGAGAATGCTGCATCTACTGATATCCACTATTCGGAGGAAGCGAACAAGTGTATGTGATACTTACGAGGATGATGAAACGACGGGTTTTGAGGGTGATTTAAATCTTACAGATGAATTGGAAGTAGATCAAGAGAACCTAGGAATGGATAATTAGACAGAGGTTTGTTCTGAAATTATGTGTACCAAAAATATGGAAGAAAAAGGAAAGGTCGTTGAAAATCATCTTTTGAGGGAGCAGTGTTTAGAGAGGGGTTAAATTAAAAATGTGCAGTCTGTAAGTGAAGTGATCGATTTTGAAGAAGAAAGAAAGTGTGTGTCTGTCGAAACTAAAAACGGTGTTGCAGCAGTAGTCACAAATTTTGTCGGTAAAAGTCCGTTGGAAAACGAGGAAAGAAAGCGCCTGTTTGAACAGTTCAAAAAACTCGAAAGGTGAGATTCAAATGATACTCACACTGGCGAGATAAATGTTATTAGAGGCAACAGTGGCAGAGCTGAACCTTGTAAAAGAAGAATGGCATGTTTATTAATAAGTGCGTAATAAATGTATTTCATGTGTAGCTGTAAGAATTTGGGAGACTTATATTGCTTATATAATGGGCAAAAATGGTGCATTTAAAATGTATGTAAGCTGTCTTGAGGCATAACTTGGTGCAAGGAGTGTGTCGAAACTGTCCTCAAAAATCTTAGTGCGAGGAGGTCGGCAGAATGTAAATAAGTTTCATCATTTACGAAATATGAATTGTTTGTCTGTTTTTAAGATTTGCGGAAGAAATTTTAAGGAGATACTTAAATGTGATATTTTTAGTATTTTGGATGGGTTTCTTGCGTGATATTGTTCGCACAAAATGTGGTGCGTGGAGGTCATCAGACCCTACTAAAATCTTAATTATTGTGGAAGTAAGCCGTGTGGTTAGGCTCAAGTTGGCAGCTAAGGTTTTGGGCTTTTATTGTGAGTTAACTCTATAATATACGTTATTTTGGAAGGATATTTAATTGATTTATGTACGTAAAATTATGGGGATAAGTTCGTGGTATGTTTAGGACAAAAAAGTCGGGGGATAAGTCGTAATTCAGTGCAAATAAGAGTGAACACCAGCTGAATTTAATATACAGCTATCCGCTGAGTTAAAATAAAAATTTAAAGGAGCGATTTCTGCGCAGAGTACTATTAGTTTTAACATTACTAAACAGACAGGGTAATATTGTAAAGAAATGATAAAACGTTAGTTGATTTATGCTGCGGAACAAATTTCATATCACGAAAGACATGTTTTCTAGTGGGAACACGGACCGAGTATCAGAAATGTTGAACTGTATCACGTGTTTTGCCTATGCTATTAATCAAGTTTTGCTTGCTGTTCTGTTTGTGAATGTATTGATTCCACTAGGGAGGGCGTTCAGTGCCTGATCTATGGGGTTTCGGGAAATTGTATGATTATTGTTAGCTACCGAGTCGTATTTCGACAGCTATCGTCCTTCAGTACTCACGGTGACTGCGGATTGACACATGTTCAGTGCAGTACTTGACCAAGGGCGACATGTAGTGGCAGCTGGACTGAGAACAATTTATACTTCGGTGCCAGAAAGCCAAAGTGTGCTGTATCCGTGAAAGCGAACTGCTACGATGTAGTGATAAAAAAAAAGGTTGCTATCAAATGAGCTCAATTCACTAAAAACTTTTAAAAAGGATGATCTTTTAATCACCTTATGCGGTTCCCACAAACAGTATCTCAGATGATAGCATTGCACTATAGCTATCATCCCTGAAACCTACGTGTCTCTATCTACTTTATTTGTTGATTTACGACGTTTTTTACATCTTTTTCGTTATGAAAATGTTTGTCAGAACATCGTATTCTTCACACATACACAGCAAGTTAATGCAGCATGAATACCACAGACTTTGTTATGTTGTGTTTTTATTTAATGAATAGTTAAGTAATTTGCTAGTAACTTTATTAAAATGCTGGTTGCAAGTCTATTAGAAAAATTGTTCTAGTTTAAAACTGGTCAATCGCTTGTGTTAGCTGACTCCACCATTGTAAAGAGTACCAAAAAACGCTTCTGTCAAGCAGGTATAAATAATTGTTTAAACAATAGTTAGCGATAATCTGTACTCATTTAACGTAGCGCACTTGCGTAAGTATACCGGCTTATGGATTTATGAACCAACTATTACTTATATTTATTGTAAATGGTCTGAATATGACCGTATGTTTATAATATTTTTTTACTTAAATATTGTTGATATTTATTAATTTAGTCCAGGAAGTGGTCATCTTGAGGCAGATCATGTCTTCAGAGCCTGAGAACGATTTGTTTCTGATGCGGACGGTGGAACACTGCAGGGGTCAAGTGGAGGCTGGGGATTCTCGAGCGAAGAGTTCAAGGGAGCGATTCAACACACTTTAAGTAGAGTGTTGGAAGAAGGCAGACCTACCTGTAGATCGTTACTCGAACGTAGATGTGTTTCATTTTGCGCACTGAACAGCTGATATCGTATTTTCGAAGGGAATTTATGATTCGAGAAGTCTGAACGCACTCCCGAATATGACTCTAACTTTTTCCGCTTGCAGTACGGAACTGCGTATAGAGAGAGTATGAGTTACTATTCTTGGTATCGCGTATGTTGATATGAGAATCCACTCAGAATTATTTTGAGCTGGTGGATCTTTCGTGTAATGTGATCATGAAATTGGACTTAATTTCCGCGTATCTTTGACGACTATTTAGATTGGGCATTTTGCTACCACTTTTGTAACGCTTTCAACGTAACTTTACTGTATTTCCTGTCTATTTTAACTGAATTTCGGATGACATCATCCCATTTATCTGAGATATTTTTTCTTGTATGACCACTATTCCACATAATTCTCTTTCGTCTTCGTCAATTACAGACACTGGAATAGTAGCCTTTTTATTAAATTAATCGCTGATCTTTTATCTTATAGTTCTGTGTATTTTATTAACTCTCAATTCTAGCCAGTACACAGATAATTTGAGTGCAAAATTATAGCTACAGGTAATTATATGCTGCTAATTAACTGCAGGGCATGAAAGCAGACGTGTTCGTCTCGACCTTATGACTATATAGATCTATTATTTTTAAACAGAGCCGTGTGTGGCTCCAGTTTCTAAACGACGAGTAACCATAGGTATAGACGCAATTGGTTTGCTCGTAGGGCTGTTGTTTAGAAGAGCAACTATTCAAGCAATAACCCTTACGTGCAGTCCCAAGGTGCACTCCTGTGTCCAACGGAAATTTATATTCTTTGCCTTACACAAAGCCTCAGAAGCAGCATTCTTTCTGTGTATTTATTGTTGCAGTGTTACGTCCTATTGGCAATGCCTTGTGACAGATGACACACTCCCGTTTCGTTTCAGAGCGGCTTCTATTGACGTTGATTTCCCTGCCTTCTCTTCTCACAGTGCTGTGCTGTGCTCAGCTTGACCACACTTATTGCATTCACGTTGCCTACATTGGTTACGTACGCAACCGTAATGATGTCATCTATAACACTATACTTCTTCAGAAAAAACACAGTGGGCCATATGTGTTCTAGTAATAATGTCGACCTTTTCCAATTGCATAACGAGCCTAAGAGCCAAAGCCAAATCCCCAGAATTTTACATTCCTTCCTTACGCGACACCTCGGCGGGAATACCCAACAGGACTCAGAATGGTGCTGTGCCAAATGTCCAAATCATCTACAAGTACTATATCTGAATGGCGCAGCGTTAGCACATGATAATTCACGCCCTGACAGGTTACAAACCCTACACTGAACTGACGTTAAATATGATTCTTGGCTTTCCACAGCAAGACAATCAACTTCTGTGTTTTTCGTCAGTTGGTATGTCGGCGCGTTCATCCTCCGGACCCTACCTGAAAAGACTTCCACTGATTTGTTATGCTTCTGCGCTAAGTTATTTAATTTTCCCAGAAAGACCTACTGCCATTTTACTTCTGATAACTTTATCGTAAACCATCAGCTAACTGCTGGAATATTTCTGCCTTCAGAGGATTTCATGGTACAACACGTATGTCTCTACTTCTCCTGCCAATCATTAACTAGCCACACAGAGAGTAATTTCGTCTGACCAACCTCTCACCGCGGCGTCAGCCTTAACACTGGCAATGGACGCAGTTACGTCCTCTGTTGATTCTCCCGGAAAAGGCGTTATTAATGTAGCTACCGATAGAACAAGAGGAGGAAGGGAGGGTACACACACTAGTGCCTTTACTTCCTCAAACCATGATTGCAATTACAGAACCACAGCTTGTAAAACTCCTACCTGCCTATGAAGCTCCTCTCTTTCCTCCTATTGGTGGCAACTCAACCCTGACAACCCCGGCCCCTATTACGTCAAGGGGATAACAATCTCTCCCATAGTAGCAGAGCGTGTGTCTGGCTTTTTGTGTAATTTACCGCTACCGTTTACAACGACAAGTAAAAATAGAGAAACAGCACTCTCAAAAAACATTCCACACTAATCCTTTCAGCTTATCATTGCCCAACAGGACTCAGAACGGTGTTGTGCCAAATGTACAAATCGTCTACAATTACTACATCTGAATGGCGCAGCGATAGTACATGGTAATTCACGCCCTGATAGGTTACAAAACCTACACTGAATTGATGTTAAACATCCAGAATGGGATTTTCACTCTGCAGCGCAGTGTACGCTGATATGAAACTTCCTGTCAGATTAAAACTATGTGCCGGACCGAGACTCGAACTCGGGACCTTTGCCTTTCGCGGGCAAGTTCTCTACCAACTGAGCTACCCAAGCAAGACCGACGCCCCCTCCTCACAGCTTTACTTCTGCCACTACCTCGTCTCCTACCTTCCAAACTTTACAGAAGCTCTCCTGCGAACCTTGCAGAACTAGGACTCCTGAAAGAAAGGACATTGCGGAGACATGGCTTAGCCACAGCCTGGGGCATGTTTCCAGAATGAGATTTTCACTCTGCAGCGGAGCGTGCGGTGATATGAAACTTCCTGGCAGATTAAAACTGTGTGCCGGACCGAGACTCGAACTCGGGACCTTTGCCTTTCGCGGGCAGGAAGTTTCGAAGTTAAATATGTTTCTCTAACTTTACCTCTAAACAATGACGAATACACTGGTCCTGCAGTTTAAGTGACACCTTAAGGGTGCTACTGATGCTTCTGTGACTTGACATGACCAAAACACTAAACATGCCATCAACATCGTCAACATAGAGAAACTTCGCTCACCACACCACATTGTGCTGGTCCTGCTCGACGATAGTCGATGCTGTAGACCTTGCTTCACTGTCACCAAAATCCTGAGGTGCCAGCCAATTCTGACGTCAGTGTTCCGACCCAGAGAGCAGGATTCGCAATGTGTGCAGCAAGTCAGGCACGGAGTTTGGATGAGTGGTCCAGTTTATGCCCGAAGGCTTTAATGACTCAGTGGTGCCTGCAGTAACAGATATTTCTCGTGCTGAGTAACAGAATTCAGGGTAGCGGTTGGCTGCCGGGCATAAGCAAATGCCACAAACAAGTACTGATGCCTCTTTAGCGAGACGTGACATCACCTTGCAGGTAAGTGAACCATGACTGCGTGTTCTGCTGACAGCAGCATGGGGATGAGGAGCAGTCTGCACAGACATTCAGCAGTACAGTGTGGCTCGCAACTCAGCGCTCTCATAAGCAGCCTTTCACACTCAACTGACGGCGGTCCACACTGTCGGTTGTCATGAAGACTAGCACTGGTCATCGACGTGAATCGACCAAGACTGCTGTAGATGTTCAGAGTCAGCCAAGGGGCTGCGCAAACACATGAAACCTAGTGGGTGTGGAGATGACAGCTTGCAGATCATCCGCAATGTCCCTTATTAGAGGAGTGCTGGCTGCACGTCGAGCTTCTCATCTGCTGTGTCTCAGTAGACAGCAACGGCAGACTACAGTTGTTGTATGTAACAGGTTGACGGCATCTCAGCGAGCAGGTAGAAGGTAGACCATCATTGGTCAACCTATTGTGGCTTCACCAAAACTCAATAGAGCGTCATTGTCTCTCATTCCAGTGACACAGACAGAATGGCTGCACGACTGGATGTCTCTTTGAGCTCTAGTGGCGTCGTTATTTAAAGTGGCAAGTCTACGCCAATGACACAGTGGCTCTCTGTATATTCGCATTTCCCCTTGCTTATGAGTCACATAAGGTCTTCTTCCCTCGCTGTGTTGATTCAATAATTATTCTAGGTTGCCGAGATCTGGTCTTCCTGCCTATGTTTAACTTTGCAGTGACGCTCTGGCGCTGAAGTTGCAAAGTATTACTTCACAGTATCTTGTTACGTAGCACTACGACGTTTGTTTTCCTGCTTTACTCGCTAGGAGGCTGTGTAGAAATGGTTGACTTATGCTCTCAGATCAATTACACTGGCAATACATCTTTTTGAAGTTCCAACCGGGACACTGGCCCAGAGCTAGCTAGCATGCTCTGATCTGAGCTTGCCTGGTAGAAAATTTAAATTTGAACAATAAAATTATTATGCTGTGCAACAGTACAGACGGGTATTAACATGAAGAGTCCCTTGGCTGCTCAATGATTTATACTTGATGCTCCACGTGCCATATATGTTTCTGTTCATATTCCTGAAGATAATAGGGCAGACGAGACGAGACTATCAGAACGTGATTCTCATTTGCTCCGATTCACTTACTGCTCTACAGACCATCCAACAAATGTACCCAGCAGGAAAAGTTATGAAAGTTGTACACCAAGACTCTCTTCTATTGCTGTAACGCCATGGAAAGGGGGTGATATTCAGCTGGTCACCTGGGTACGTTGAAATGATGTAAAACGAGCAAACTGAGATAGCAGCCACAGAAGGCTGTAAACGTATCAGAGCTAAAAATCTGGTCATTTTCTTACAGGCTGTGAGTTTCCAGTTTAGCCAGGAGGTCACCCATCAGTGGGAGGAAGACTGGACACCCCTTACGCATGGCTTTTGTTCCGCTGGGAGAACCTGCCCGTTTGTGACACCTATGACTTACAGATTTAGATGCGTCATATTGTAACAATGACTGACACACACGTAAGGGAGCCCAGGAAAAGTGTTGTAAAAATCTTAATAACAACGAATATAAAATTAAATTTGTGCATGACGTACCTTCATGGATGAGAAATGAGGATACAGTACAAGACTTCCTGGAAGTGATCTCCACCTCCAGGACCCCTGTAGAACGCCAGTTTTCTTTCTCCTGATAACGGCGTCCTCCTGAGTAGTCCCCACCTGTAGATCCGAATAGAGAACTATTTTACCTCCGGAACATTTTACCCAAGAGGACGTCATCATCATTTAACCATTGCTGCATGCCCTCGGGTAAAATTAACGGCTGTAGTTTCCTCTTGCTTTCAGCTATTCGTAGTATCAGCACAGCAAGGCCGTTTTGGATAACGTTACAAGGCCTGATCAGTCAACAATCCAAACTGTTGCCCCTGCAAATAGTGAAAAGGCTGCTGCCCCTCTTCAGGAACCACACATTTGTCTGGCCTCTCAACAGATACCCCTCCATTGTGGTTGCACCTATGGTACGGCTATTTGTATCGCTGAGACACTCAAGTCTCCCCACCAACGGCAAGGTTCATGGGGTTCATGGAGGTGGGGGAATCAGTGAAGTATACCTCGTAAATCTGTGAACCAATAGGATAACAGGGAATTGACGCTTGGCTGATACCAGCAAGAATGCTTCACGCCTAAAGCTCGTGCGGATATGGTGGAGTTATTTTTCCTTGGTAGTGGTTTTCAAAGGATATGATCCCCAAGATCAAATTTCTTAACCCTGTGGGGTCACCTTAATGCAGGAACAAACCAGGTACCGTAGACGAATTACTTAAGAACTTCCGCCGTAACAGCTAGCAGTCATCTCCAATATTCTCACAGCAACATTCACAAACATGCAGCAACTCCGTGTAGCACTGTGCCTACATGTGGGAGGGCCAGTCACTTCTGGCACCTCTTGTAACGTACCTTCATTTCTCAAACATAAAGATGTGCCGCGTATAAATTTAGTTTCATATCCTATTTTCTTTTCTTTCTTTCTTTGTTTGGGTCATCTAAGGACCACGCACCAATTTCACTGCTTTCTTCTTTGTTGTTTTTTTTTCCCTCCAGTATTCTTTCATCTTTTCACTGTGTATCCTTTTTCTCTCCTCGAACCATTTTGACCCTGTCTTTTTCTCTTTCTTGCCTTGGAGTCCTTCCATTTTTAACACTTTCTCCTTGAAGATCTCTCTTTCTGTTGCATCTTTTTCACTTATGTTGTTTCTTTATAAATCTTTCCTAACTTCTTGAATCCAGGCTATTGCTGACTTCTTGTCCCAAAAATATTTAAAAATCTGTTTGGTTAACCTGTTGCTGTTCATTCTGTATAAGTGTAAAAAAAAGCAGTCGCTTGTTTTGTAGTATTTCCTATGTTGCGATAAACTTCTTCATTGCTTCTTAATTTCCATACCTCTGTATTTTTTGGTGGCCAAAGCATTTTTCGAACGATTTTTTTAAGACTTCTAGTTTGTGTAATTTGCAGTTCAGTACTAAACATTCACTTGCATAAAGACATTTTGGTTTCACTACTCTGCTGTAGTGCTTTATCTTCAAATTTTTAGACAGACACCTTTTGTTGTAGACATTCTTAGTTATTCCACGAGGTCTTTCCATTTTATGTACTCTTTCTTCTACAGCGATTTTTTCTAAGCCATTTTCTTGGATAATTTCTCCCAAATATTTAAATTTATTTACCCTCTTTATCTGACCAATATCTTTTTCTAGCGATTTAGGAGCATTTTTTATATTTGTCGTAAATGTTGCTTTTTCTACAGATATTCTTAAACCTGCTTTGTTGGCTATTTCTTCCACGAGATTGATTTGTATTCCAGCATTTGTTAGGTTTTTACAAAAAAATGGCAAAATCATCTGCAAGTGCTAAACAGTGAATTTCAGTACCTTTGTTTTTAGTTTCCAGTATGATTGGTGATATCTTCTGTTCTTTTAGTTTTTATTTCCATTCTCTTACTATTTTCTTTAGTACGCAATGAAAGAGGAGTGGAGACAGGCTATCACATTGCCTTATGGCATTTTTTATGTTGAACGATTTCTATATTCCATCCAGAAGCTTTACTTTTGATTTGGTGTCTGTGAGCGTTTCACAAATAAGGTTTGCTAATTTAGATTTGATGCCAAATTCTCTGATCACTTTATGTAGTGTTTCCCTATTAAACGCCTTTTTAAAATCTATAAATATTACAACTGTATCTTTGGAGTTTGTAAGTCTGTGACTAATTATAGACTTTAGGTTGATAATCTGTTCTGAGCAAGATCTGCACTTTCTAAATCAACCCTGATATTCTCCCAAATGGCTATCAAGTGTTGCTTCTACCTTGTTTAGTAGTATTGTTGAAAATACACTCCTGGAAATGGAAAAAAGAACACATTGACACCGGTGTGTCAGACCCACCATACTTGCTCCGGACACTGCGAGAGGGCTGTACAAGCAATGATCACACGCACGGCACAGCGGACACACCAGGAACCGCGGTGTTGGCCGTCGAATGGCGCTAGCTGCGCAGCATTTGTGCACCGCCGCCGTCAGTGTCAGCCAGTTTGCCGTGGCATACGGAGCTCCATCGCAGTCTTTAACACTGGTAGCTTGCCGCGACAGCGTGGACGTGAACCGTATGTGCAGTTGACGGACTTTGAGCGAGGGCGTATAGTGGGCATGCGGGAGGCCGGGTGGACGTACCGCCGAATAGCTCAACACGTGGGGCGTGAGGTCTCCACAGTACATCGATGTTGTCGCCAGTGGTCGGCGGAAGGTGCACGTGCCCGTCGACCTGGGACCGGACCGCAACGACGCACGGATGCACGCCAAGACCGTAGGATCCTACGCAGTGCCGTAGGGGACCGCACCGCCACTTCCCAGCAAATTAGGGACACTGTTGCTCCTGGGGTATCGGCGAGGACCATTCGCAACCGTCTCCATGAAGCTGGGCTACGGTCCCGCACACCATTAGGCCGTCTTCCGCTCACGCCCCAACATCGTGCAGCCCGCCTCCAGTGGTGTCGCGACAGGCGTGAATGGAGGGACGAATGGAGACGCGTCGTCTTCAGCGATGAGAGTCGCTTCTGCCTTGGTGCCAATGATGGTCGTATGCGTGTTTGGCGCCGTGCAGGTGAGCGCCACAATCAGGACTGCATACGACCGAGGCACACAGGGCCAACACCCGGCATCATGGTGTGGGGAGCGATCTCCTACACTGGCCGTACACCACTGGTGATCGTCGAGGGGACACTGAATAGTGCACGGTACATCCAAACCGTCATCGAACCCATCGTTCTACCAGTCCTAGACAGGCAAGGGAACTTGCTGTTCCAACAGGACAATGCACGTCCGCATGTATCCCGTGCCACCCAACGTGCTCTAGAAGGTGTAAGTCAACTACCCTGGCCAGCAAGATCTCCGGATCTGTCCCCCATTGAGCATGTTTGGGACTGGATGAAGCGTCGTCTCACGCGGTCTGCACGTCCAGCACGAACGCTGGTCCAACTGAGGCGCCAGGTGGAAATGGCATGGCAAGCCGTTCCACAGGACTACATCCAGCGTCTCTACGATCGTCTCCATGGGAGAATAGCAGCCTGCATTGCTGCGAAAGGTGGATATACACTGTACTAGTGCCGACATTGTGCATGCTCTGTTGCCTGTGTCTATGTGCCTGTGGTTCTGTCAGTGTGATCATGTGATGTATCTGACCCCAGGAAAGTGTCAATAAAGTTTCCCCTTCCTGGGACAATGAATTCACGGTGTTCTTATTTCAATTTCCAGGAGTGTATTTTACAGCCCACTGGCAACAAAGATATATCTCTATAGTTATTTACATTTTGCTTATCACCTTTCTTGTGCAAGGGATGGATGAGAGCCAGTTTCCAGCATTCTGGTATCTTTTCAGTTCCCATATTTCTTCAAACATGACCTGAAGGTTAGTTATAATTTCTGGCTGAGACCATTTAATAAGTTAAGCTGTAATAGAGTCTTCTCGACTAGGCTTTGTTGTTTTTCGGGGTACTTATTGCGTTTTTAATTTCTTCATCTATAGGTGGTGGATCTGCTTCTATATTTTCATGGAGATATGGAAATTCTAGCTTACAGTTTTGTTCTTTACAGTTCAATGGTTTTGCGAAGTACTTTCTTACTATTTCACAGTTCTGGCTTTTGCTTAGGCCTATTTTACCATTTTCGCCTGGGAAACAAGTACTTGGAGCTTGGTAGCCCTTTAGATGACTTTTAAACATCTGATAGAATTTCTGGGAGTTATTTTTTACAAATTTGTTTTTTATGTCAAGAAGTTGTGGTTCCTCAAAATATCTTTTAGCACTCTTTATTATTCTTGCTGTTTCTTTCCTTTGCATTCTAAATTCATCAAAGGTGTTCAGTTGACACAGAACATTTCCATTTCTTCCACTGTTTTGATCTTTCTGTAACTGCTTCTTCACAGATTTCATTGCACCAGAATTTCTTCTTCATTTTTGTTGTTCCAAATATAATTTCGCTGCCCTTTTGATTTCTTTTGATAATTCTTCCCCTGTCCCTGATTTAGTTACTTTAATTTCTTTCTGAAATTTTTTTATTACCTCTTTGGTGATGTTGATCCTGTCTGTATTATATTTAATTTATTTTTGCTGACTCTTTTGTTTTTTATTGGGGAGAAGTTTCAGTTTAATTTTAGTCAGGTAGTGATCAGAATCAAATTCCTTGTTTCTTGCTACTTTTACATTCGTTGTTTCTTTAAAACCGCATCTAGAAATAGCCACGTAATCTAACTGCAACTCCTCTTGCATTGGATTCGGAGAGATCCATGTTTTTACCATTCTTGGTAATTTTTTGAAGAAGGTTGACATTACTTTCAACTGAAATGTTCTACAGAGACTAATTAGTCTTGTGCCATTTTTGTTTGTTCTTTTATGGGCTGAATAATGTCGTACTATTTTTTGAAACGATTTTTCCCTCCCTATTTGTGCAATAAAATCCCCCATTAGTATAACAACATTTGAGTTTGGAATTTTTTTATATTTCTTCATCTAGAAGTATCCAGAATGCCTCTACTTTACTCGGATTTTTCTTATTGTCATTATTGATTGGAGTGTGACAATTAAGAAAGGTATACTGTTTATTTTTGCATTTAACTGTGAGAAGAGATAGTCTTTCTGAACTGGATTTGAATTCTGAAATGTTATCTACTAAATTTTTATGAACACAGAAAGTGGTAGCAAGTATTGGTATGCCTTTCATGATTTTTGTTGCTAGTTTACCCTTAAAAATTCTATGATTTTTGGTTTCTGTAACATTTTCATCCAAAAATCTTGTTCGTTGAACTGCTAAAATTTGTATTTCATGTTTATCTAAGAGAATTTCAAGTTCTTGTTGTTTACCAATTTTTAGTAATGAGTTTACGTTCAAGGTGCTTGCAAAAAAATTCCTTTTGAACTTGAGTTTGGAAGGATACCAAGTATGCTCCGACTCATCCTTAATGCAGATTTTGGGACTATCAAGAACCCTACGTCCCAATGCATCGCACAAAGCAATGGTGCATTCCTCTTTCGAGTTACCACCTGGGGTAGCGCTTCCTACTAGCCGACTTTCCATCCTGCAATTGAAATTGTTCATTGTACATGGTGGGAAATAAATTCCAAGGTAATATAGGATTGTTAGTCCGAAATGATTATTTTTAATGATTTTCTCCCTTACGTTCTTCCGCTCTCCCTGACGTTGGGAGCTACGATTTCTCTTCCGTCTTCGAGACCGTTGACCGGGCTTCACCTGTAACCGTGGGCAGGGGCCCTCACAGGGTGCTACCATCCGGGGCCAGATGGACCCAAGTTTTTTTTACTAGGTGTTACTCCTCCTCCTCCTCTTCCCTCATCAATTGCGAGATGAGGGACCGGGCTTGGGACCGGCAGTGGCGCAGTTCATTTCCTCTTTTATTAGTGCCTTTATAATACTTTTCCTGGGGCCGTTAATGGGTGGGAAATCCTGTAGCTAATATTCTGAAGAGACGGTAGAAGCAGATTTAAGTGGAGATTTGTACTCTATTTTAGTAGGTGATGGGATGAGTATGGCCCACGTCTTAAAATTTTGTGTGTCGTCCAGGCCCCACCCTATACTCTAAAAATGGAATTTTGAGTGTGTTGTAGAGTGGCTGACTCGTCCTGTATTAGTCCAGTGATCAGCTAGCCACGATTCCTGCTGTACTATTTTATACCGTTCATTGTGTCTTTTTTCTATAAATTGATTGTTTTAGACTTGACGATTGCGTGGACTTCTACATTCCTGCATGTGTGTGTGTGTGTGTATGTGTGTGTGTGTGTGTGTGTGTATGCGTGTGTGTGTGTGTGTGTGTGTGTGTGTGAATGATAGAGAGAGAGAGAAATCTCGATTCTTAAGAAACTGGTTTAGTTTAATCTCTGTCGACTCTTGATGAATTAGTTTTAACCACTCTCGTCTCGAACTTCTTATAGGCGCTTAGCACCCCGTGTCATGTGACCGAGCCTTGGTGAGTCATCGAGCTAATCATTGTGGCGTGACGCGCTGGATTTTTGGAGGAACTGCAGGGGCAGCTGGCTGGCAAGTGTCTCCAAGTAGCTGTATGTTCTGACGAGGAAGCCGGGCTGTCCGAGATCTGTACGTTTCATTAGCTAGTGCCATATTCAGCTAAAACGGTATCATGTGGTTCTTGCAGGCTGTAGGATCGACGCTAGTCATAAGAGATTGATGTGAGGGTAGAATGAGAAAGAGAGAGAAGATATTGTTTGGCTTGTCAGAGTGCAAACTTGTGGAATGTTGGTTGTGCTTGTAAAGAGCTAGGGTACAATACTCTGTCGCCAAGTCTGATGACCTGAGCACTGAAAAAAGTAGTGGGAACGGCAACGGGGTTGCTGTGATCCAAAAAGTAGCTTCAGTGGTGGATCGGATGCCGTAAGGGGGTGAGCTGATCTCATAGGGTAGTGCCGCAATGTTTCTCTACATTGGGAGAGTGTCACTAAGTTGTTAAGGCTTCTCAACTTCGAAAAATAACATACTGGCTAGATTTCAATAAACTTTTTTCGGAGGAGGGAGGGTAAGTTTTGTTATGAGGTATTCCGCTGGGAGAACCACTTACAAGCTTTTTGACTGGAAGGCGAGTATGTTTTGGTGGTTTTTCACTGCAGAAATGGGAGTAGAGAAGATTTTTCAGACATTTGGCTCTGAGACTAGTAGTCGACATGTTAACAAAGACACATGGACTTACGCGCTAGGGACTGATAAGGAAGCAGTTTATTCCCTTTACTCCCCAAACCAAACAAGCAATCAACCAAAATACTTGGTAGACTTGGCCATACACCCTAGACTTTGAAGTATCGAGGCACATTCTAAGGCTGCAATCTTCAAAAGGGCGTCCTCAGAAGCATATGATCGCGGATGACTGTTTCAGACAAATTACCAACACTACAACTCCTCAGTATGTACATATTTCAACCAAGCGCCATTGAACACTCTCCTTGAGAGTGCTGCATCTATTTTTTTCTGGCATTGTAGTATCGAGTAGCATTCCTGGATAATGGCTGCGACGTGTCATGACATGGCGTCACAAGACTTTGAACATACAAAGCCAGACTAGTCAATTATTGCTCGACAGCTCGGTCGAAAATAGATGAAGTCTACGTGACCTCTGATGTGCTTGGAGGGTCCAGTATGGAATTTCTGTGCTGTAACTAATCTACCTGCGTTTTGGTGTATGCAAGAATATGAACATCTGTTGCGGCACTTCTGCTTCTACCATGTGATCTTGAAAATTAAACGATATTTATTAATTTTGATGTTTTTGTCGCAGCAGTGGAACATATCTAATGTTTATGACTCACTTGCGTCAAGGAGTTGACATGCATCATCTCATTCTGTTCCTAGTAACACTGTTCATCAAAAGCACCTGCAAATATACCTACATAATAATAGAAGGAAGACGGGTGTGCTGACGCAATTTTGATCTAAAACTGATATCAAATTGATGTGAACATTAATTAAATGGATCAGTTAATTATCCCATCCATGCCCAACGCTCCCACCCCTACCCCGATGACGACACATGCTTTTCTCAGCCTGCACATGTGCCCTGTTCATAAGCAGTTTAATACGTTGCTTTTTCGGCTGTAACACATTCAAGCAGTGCACGCCGCCCTACGCTTAGTTCTTCTACTGTGACTTCGAGGTCTGTGTCAGCTGCTAAACCGATGTCAACGCTTTTAGATCCTTTGACTCCTACAGAAAGTTGAACATTTCATGGTGTAAACTATGTAGCTTCCACAACACACAATTTCGTAGAAATGACGGCACATAGTCATCCCAAGTCCGATATTTTGTGTGCTAGTGTCCGTCGGATGGAGGGAGACAGTCCTCATGAGTATTATTCTTATGAACGGTACTGAACTGCACGTTAGTTGTAAGGTATGGTTCTGTACTTGAATGCCCCCAGACACTCATAACAAAATATGCACGCAATGCATTTTCCTTGTTTTAATCCTCCCCTCCCCCTGTAAACTACGTGGGTTTTCGGAACACATACTCCAACAAAGGCGACATAAGTACTACACAGAGGCGCCATATTGAAATGGGCAAAACATAAATATCCTAATCCATAAATGTGCGTTTATCAGACTTAAGCCATTCCCAAGTGTGTTCTGCAGGAGAGTGGACCGATGTCACCTTAAATAGTGTGGAGAGGGTGTGCTCAAGAGACGTGGTGTTAGGACGAAACTGCTATATTATCCTACTCATGAGAAAAACTTCCTAACATCAGACCAGGACTTCTTTGTGCAAGAAGAATGCTACCAGAGCTGTCGCGACGCTACTGTAAACAGCAATAAGATTGTTAAATGTCCTTTGGCTACTGATTGTGGTGCTTACGCCCTCGTAAGAAGTTGCTGCTTTTTCGTTTGGATTTTCATGCAGCAGGCTGTGTGTGGCACCTCATTGTACCAGCTATTGAAAATAATTATGTCGGTTTTTCTTCCTTCTATTTCCTAGTTAGACATAACCGCATCTGTCAAAACTGATACTGCTATTACTAATGATATGCATGACTGACGTAGGGAGTGTGACTGAGGATACATATGTTTACAAATTAAAAATATGTGTAAAATCCATAAATTTCCTAAGATACAGAACAGCAGTACCCAGACTTCGCCGCGCGGGAGTAGCCGAGCGGTCTAGGGCGCTGCAGTCATGGACTGTGCGGCTGGCCCGGCGGAGGTTCAAGTCCTCCCTCGGGCATGGGTATGCGTGTTTGTCCTTAGGATAATTTAGGTTAAGTAGTGTGTAAGCTTAGGGACTGATGACCTTAGCAGTTAAGTCCCATAAGATTTCACACACATTTGAACATATCCAGACTTCGTTCTAGTTGGTTTATAAGCAGCTCGAGCGGTGGATAAACTATGACGATGCCATCCTAAGACATCAGAATAGTGTAGAAAGATGTAGTTTTATCATTTTAAAGTTTGCAGTGTAGTGATTAGAGTAAGAAACTTTCGGGGTCGCTGTATGTCTGATGTTGGACAAATATATTGGACAAATGTATCCTGCATTAGATATTAAGAGCATTCTGCAGAACTAATGTATCGGAAACCGTATGGCGTTAACAATGTAGTATTTATAAGAGCAGAACCGTTTAACCATCAGTGTGTGTTGATGCTCTATGATAATTTCTCTTATGCAGGTATGTTCCTGGTATTGACTCCAGACAGTGGAATAATGCTCCAGAATTGATAGAACGCTTGATTTACGTGAAATGTTTCAATCTCCATCCACCTGGAGCTCCATCATGTTTCTTCTTAACCAACTGTGATATCACTGGAACACTCTTGTGTCTACTATACTTCGAAAAGAGGCACTATCCTCATCGACACGCTTGCATCTGGAGAGATCTTGTGCTTTTCGATGGGTGCTGTGGGTAAGATTGATGCTGCAGCGTGGATTGATCTATGACAATGTGTGAGGGATCTATCAATCTCCGACTTCATCCTACAAATGGGAGAATACTCTGTGACGACCATCCATACATGGAAAGATGGTCAGTCATAATCGTAAATTCAGTAGTGTGACTGATGCGCTGAATATATGTCGATAACCTAACTGCATCGCTACATGACGCTGTCTGGTATACTTTGGTGTATATGGTCGAATGGATGTACTGCACAGTCAACTATCTGCATTCGCAATCTAGTATATTGTAGCTGCAAAGTAGTGGAGGAGTAATTTAGCGATGATACAAAAATTAGGAAGCATTCTACTGTATTGTTGGCTGGCGCTGAAATTACGAAACAACAGGTGTACTTTGTTGCGTATGACTGATGACTGCATGGTCATCTATCTGCATTCGCAATCTCGTGTATGGTAGTGGAGGGGTGATTTAGCGACAATGTAGGGATTGGGAAACATTCTGTTGTGTCATTTCTGGTGTTTGGACTATAAATTGTTCAAATGGCTCTAAGCACTATGGGACTTAACATCTGAGGTCATCAGTCCCCTAGACTTAGAACTACTTAAACCTAACTAACCTAAGGACATCACACACTTCCGTGCCCGAGGCAGGATTCGAACTTGCGACCGTAGCAGCAGCGCGGTTCCGGACTGAAGCGCCTAGAACCGCTCGGACACAGCGGCCCTCTTTAAACTACAGAACAACTGGTAAAACTGCTAAATTGATCGCACTATCAACTGCGATATGTAATACCGTAGATCGCTCCATGTCAACAGTGCCTTTCCCACCCCGACCGTGCACTGGTATGCTGTTGATTACCACATAGTTCCTGACGAACGTCACTTGGTTGATATGGAGGTGGAACACTGGATATCTGCTACTTGTCACTTTGGAGCATGGGATTAAATGTAGAGGTCATAACAATTGTTTGGAGGCGTTCCTCAATGCAGCAGACTCATCCTGTTCCCATATGCGCCGATGACCTCCACATGGTTTTATGTTGTTTAAATTTTTATTTTTCATGAATAAGATAACAGTAATTCTTTTTATTTCTACTGCATCGCATGTTTTGTGAACAGGGCCTTCACGTAATGGCCAACACGGAACAGTAATCATGTACATGACTGCAAAATGTGGAAACAATGCTCCTCGGAACACCGAGACATATGCTACCCCATTGCTGTGGAAGATGAGATTAACTGTATAGATCATCACCTTCGGATAGCCGTTGGATATGCTCTACAATGCCGCAAACTCTTCCAGTTTCAATATGTTGTAATGTCTTCCAAATTTTTGTCAATGAGATACATCGCCTCTGTGTTTTATTTCTAACAACTTGTGTGTTGTAGGAGCTGCATAGTTTACACCATGCAATGTTCAACTTTCTGTGAGAGCCAAAGGATCGAAACACATTAATATTGGTTTAGCAGGTGACACAGACCGCGAAGTCACGGTATAAAAACAATATTTTTGGAAATATGCGGTACGGTGTCACGGGATCAAACTGCTGAAGTCATCGGTCCCTAAGCTTACACACAACTTAAACTAACTTACGCTAAGTACGACATACACACCCATGCCCGAGGGATGGGTCGAGCCTCCGACGGGGAGAGCCGCGTGGACCGCACTGCTACTTCGCGCGGCTATAAAAACAAAGTGTAGGGAGGTGTTCACGCTTGGATGTGTTACAGCCGAAAAAGCAATGTATTAAACTGCTTATGAAGGACCAACATAGGAACCCTCTATTGCAACTGATAGTCTATTGGAGACGGTCTCCCTCCAGTAGGAGTCGACAAAATTTTACACAGGTCTGTGCAAGTGACTTCGAGCACTGGCCATGTGTTCCAATGAAGGGATACACGTATATGTAATGCGCTCGATGTCAACACGCAGACAGTGTATGTTTTCTAATATATCAGAAGAGAGAGACGTGATCAAGGAGGATATGGGAGGTTCTATAACAAGGGGTGGCATTCCTGGTAAAAGCTTGGATGCAGATACAAAACTACACAGATTTTGCTCATAAAACTAACAGAAAGCGGCTGTATCTACTCTCACGAAATCATGACTGTTTTTATAACTATCATCATGACTGCATGTTAAAAAAAAACGGGTGTTACCGCAAGTCCTGTGTTATTCCATACTTCATAACCTCTAATTATAAAGTAGACACCACCTGAACTGCAGCTTGTTGTGGAACTTAGAAATGATTTTCTTCCCGAAATGTGAGTAGATTGCACGAAACAGGCTGTGATTATTAGACTGCTTACAAAACTAGAACTCTGGAATCTGCTGTATGATTAGAAACTTTGCAGATATGTCGTTAGAGGGGAGTTATGGAGCAAAAATGTCAAACGTCAGATGTAATTGAAAGAGAGAGATGTAGTACAGTCTTATAGGAGGTTTTATTCCATAACATGACCTCACGATTTTTTTCGTAAGCGCAGTTGTGATATAGCTACACACTGACATAACGGCACTTGCCGTAGTGTACGAAACAGCAGTGTCCTCTTGAGTTATAGCTTGTTGTTGTCGAACGTAAAATGACTGTACTTTTTCCGACATGTGAGCCAATGGTATGTAAGATTGTATTTTCTAATGTTATTTAATGTGTCTGAAATGTTCGTAATACACACGTGCATGACAGTTTATTTGAACGCGAGAGACGATCTCACGTCACGTAATTTGTCCATCAAGGTGAAAGAAATTGTTTAACACAGATGTTTTTTCTTCACCGTTCAAATTCTCCCTTTTACTCTGATGACACTTTCGAAATAACGAGGAGATTCTGCGGTGATCAGTAGTTTTCGCCGCAACATAGTGAAAGTCTTTTGCCCAATTTTATTCAGGGTGAAAGTGTTGAAAGGTGGCTACACTGAGCCACTGCGCCAGAGATTGCGCCAAAGAGTACTATTAAGCCGCCTCCACAGTGCTTGTTGAGAGCTCGTAGAGTCAGTGCCTGTTAAGAACTCGTAGAAGTCTGTGCGTGGGCAGAGCTCGTAGAAGACAGTTCGTGTTGAGATGTGCTAGTGGGCAAGGCTTGTCGAGATGTTGTAGTAAGGAGTGTTTGTTCCATGTTTTATCCAGTTATTTGATGGGAGAGATAGCAGATGTTATTGTAATAATCAGAGTGCATTTCGTCAATATATATGAAGGTAAAAACCACAATGTTCTTTTATTATTTGTGTGTCTGAAATAATGCGTCATTACAGGTTCAGTCAACAAAGCATCTGGCTTGTGTTCTTGTATTAGAGTGAATTCTGGTTTTCTTGCGTAATTATAGTTTTTCTAATTTTCTTTTATCACGTCAGTATAATTGGTATTTAAAAATTCTTGTCTTGTTGGAGAAGAACCGTGCCAGATGTGTACGTTGAGTCACACTCCCACATACAGAACAGTTACTCTTGTGCTTATTGGTTTTGTAGGTTTTATAGTTGCTGGGGACTTAATTAATTAATTGTGTCAACGAAAAATTTCATTTCATTCTTGTTGTTGTTCTTTGCAGTCAGATAGCGTAACAATACTAGTCAGGGTCAACCGTTTACGAGACACAGCATAATCGGACATACAGCTACTAAAAATATTTTCAATCATTTATTTAATTAAGCCCCCATGCACGTGGCGACCGCTGCTTCGGATCGTCCCTTGGAATCTTCTGACTGTAAAAATAGTAGACTGTAGTATTGTTGTAGTAATTTGTAGTTAGTAATTGTGGTCTATTTTGCATGTGTAGATTTGGTAATTGTCATTCTTCTAATGGTATTTTTTCTCAGAATTAAATTTGTTGTCTTGTCAACGGGTTTGACAATTTAGTGCAATTATTTCAATTGTTCGATTGATCGTGTTTGAGGGAGTCATTGCATTTGAATGGTATTGTTGAGATAAAGAGTCACCGTGTGTAATTTTCGTACAATGACGAATTTTTTATGTTTTGTAAATGATTACGCGATCTATGAAAAAGGCAAAAATGATGAATAGTCAGAATAACGAAATTGTTGACATGGCGAACTCGCCAACACAGGACAACAGTATGATGAATAATGGTGTTGAAAACAATTTAATAAGCAGGGAAAATAGTCCGGAAACAGTTCAAAATTTTTCTCAATCAGAAAATTTACAGATTACGTGGTTAATGACAGAGGAAACGGAGCAGTTGATGAGTGCAATATTAAATTTGGGATCACGAACGGAAACACTGTTAGATTCACAGTTTGGAACAATTAGAACTGAGATGAAAGCAATGACAACACGGTTATGCTCAAAAATAGGAACAATTGAAACAGAAATAGGAACAATTAAAACCGAGATGAAAGCAGTGGGATCACAGTTACGATCTGAATTAGAAACTGATATGGGAACAAAGGAAACACAGTTAGGCTCACGAACAGGGACATGTTTCAAATACATGAAAAACGAATCAAATAAAGAAATTAGAGAAGAAGTACAACTGATTTTGAAGGCTCACAATAATAGCTTAATTTCAACAGAAATCAGACAAGAGGAACAGGGCAGGGAACAGGAAGAAAGAGATCGCGTGATAGTACAGAAATTTTCTGAATTAAATTTACAACGTGCACACGATAAGAAAGAAATATTTGAGAGAATCGAGGAATCCGTACCAAATGACAGAATAAATAATCTAACACAACAATATGAACAGTTAACTACTAAATGTGTTAATACTGAAACCCGAGTCGCGACACTTACGGAAGACGTAAATAAACAGAAAGAACAAATAGGTGATTTATCGGAAAGAGTTGAGGAAATTTCAGACAAATTGACAAATCTTAGTTTACTTGGGGACAGAGATTCGGATGATACAGCTCCATTACCATTCGCAGAAACCGAAGAGTACCAGAACATAAATAAACATGTTGAAAATCAGGGAAATTTTAATGAACGCGTTAAAAGGGAAGTTGAGGCATTACGAAAGCAAGTCAAACAGATCGGAGGCGAAATTGTAGGAAAAGACAGCAAAAGAAATTTAGATTCACATATAGCAGAGGGGTATGAAGAAAGTAATTTATTTCATTTACGGGATGCAACAACAGAGCGCCAGGCGCGCGAACTTTACAATAATCGACATTCGGACTGGGACAGACGCGGTAGGTCTTTGTCGCCACGAGGCGAAAGTTTTGACTATAAACACTTTTTGACTGTTCAGAAATTTAAGATCTTCCGTAATTCTAAGAATGACATACATCCATGTGCATGGTTAGATCAATTTACGTACGCACTTCCGCCAAATTTGCCACTAAGTCACAAACTAGAAATTAAGTGCGGCTATTAATGTCCTCAGGGGATTCACTACTCTAAGTGAATATGTGCCGTAGCGAGCATAGGGCCCCGAGCTGTAGTGGTGCTATTTCTCTTTTATTTCTCTGTACCGCTGCCTACTCTTTTACTATTCTTTGTATCTGTCAAACCAACTCTTCGACTATCAATCTATCTACTGAGTAAGTAAACAATAACCGGATATGACAATTTACCCAAAAGGAGATTTCGAAAATTACTGTTTGAACTTATTAAAGTCCTCAGGGGATTCACTACTCTAAGTGAATATGTGCCGTAGCGAGCATAGGGCCCCGAGCTGTAGTGGTGCTATTTCTCTTTTAGTTTTCTGTACCGCTGCCTACTCTTTTACTATTCTTTGCATCTGTCAAACCAGCTCTTCGACTATCAATCTATCTAGAGAGTAAGTAAATAATAACCTGATATGACGATTTTACCCAAAGGAGATTTCGAAAATTACTGTTTGGACTTACTGCACCTTCAGCAGCATTCATTCCTAGTTTAAACGAAATTTTACCTGTTTATCTTCGTGACAATATTACTTCATATGTTGACGACATTCTTATTGCTAAACGTTCTTGGAGTGAGCACAACAAAATTTTGGATTCATTATTACGTATCTTTGTGAGAGTTGGCATTACTGTGAACTTGGAAAAATCTGAATTTTGTCGTTCTCAAGTGAAATTTCTCGGTCACGTTATTTCTACAGAAGGTATTCTTCCTGATCCAGAGAAACTAGATGCTATTCTTTTTACACGAAAATCGGTCGACAACTCTGTTTGGTTAGTTTGTATTCCTGATGAGTGGGTTAATAAGCTGATTTGGTATACGCATTTCAGTTATGCACACTTTGGACCAAGAAAATGTTTTCATAAATTACGAGAAAATTGCTACTTCAGTAATATGGAAAAACGTATTCGATCTGTTCTGGCCAAATGCAAATTATGTCAAAAGGCTAAGCCGCCAACAGTTTCTCACAGAGCACCGTTGTTTCCTATCATTCCAGCGAAATTAAAGGAGATGGCTGCAGTCGATTTGTTCGGTCCAGTGGTTCGTTCTACCAATGGTTTTGCGTACATTTTCGTAGCAGTGGAACTGACGTCAAAATATGTGTGTTTTACACCTTTACGCAAAGCAACAGCTCGTTCAGTATCTAACGCTTTCATCAAACATTTTCTTAAAGAAGTTGGTCATGTTGATAAGGTTATATCAGATAATGGATCACAGTTTCGTTCTAAAATTTGGCTTCGTACTCTACAGCGTCGTAAAATTAAATCAATCTTCATTTCACTTTTTCACCCTCAATCTAACGCTTCAGAGAGATGGATGAAGGAAATCAATAAATTGTGTCGTCTTTATTGTCATCAGAATCACAGAACTTGGGATCAGTATCTTCATATTTTTCAAAACATTCTGAATGATCTCCCTAATGATTCAACTTCTTTACCGCCTATATTGATATTAAAAAATAAAGCACCGACAAATCGCATATCTGAAATCGTTCCTTTTCCGCCTTCACGGAAATTGCGGCATTTTGAAGTTGTCAACCTGGCTCTGCAAAATATTGCATCTGCGGCTGCTAGAAGAGAGAAATCAGCTAAGCGTCCTGGTCGTTCAAAAATCTTGTCAGTTGGTCAGAAGGTGTTAATTAAGTCCCACCGTTTGTCTCACAAAGGAAAAGGCTTGTGTCGCAAATTTTTTCTGCTTTATAACGGTCCATATAGAATTCGCAAAATTATTCATGATAACACTGTCGAAGTAGAAACTCTTAAATCTCGACGCTCTAAAGGAATACATCATATATCTAACGTAAAAATTTTTGTGGAATGACATACTTTAGAGAACCAACAGCTAGATGTAAACATGCGGAGAGTACAAGGATACCGCGCTGTGTTTTGGCGGCGGCACATACTCAAAGCAACAGTCAAGTCTGCGCGCCGCACAAGGCAGTCGTTGACAGCGAACAATTGGTTCTTACGTCACGCGCCTACAGCTGATCGAGCGCTCAGTGCGAATGCACTGACAGCCGTAAACAAATGCACAGTTTAATTTCTCCGATTAAATTCAGTATAAAGCTATAGTGACTTGATGAATTATGTTATTAACATTCAGTATTTTTCAGGATACGGTTCTATAAAATATTTAAGAACTTCAGGTAAATTCTGTGTGTCTCCGACGTTAAGACGACTTGCTATCGAGAAATTTTCAGGAAGAATGTAATTTCGAAGAAGAAACTAATAAACTAAAAAAGGTAACTATTAATTGAGTTCATTTTTCAGGTAACATATTTCCACTTAGGTACGTACTTTAGACGTAATTTGCTGCTCGCGATTACGTGATTCATACTTTGTGCTAATTTCATGTTCTATGAAATTACTTGTGAAGCGACGTGCTTGCGTACGTTAACTGATTTTGACAATGATTATTAATGAACTGGGTTGTAACTTGTGTATATTATGCATCGCTTGGCTGCACTGCTTTTTCACCGATGTCATATTTTTTAATTATGTGCCTGCTGTGCTTATTTATTTAAATTATAATTGGCGCCTGATTAATTGTGCTGTTGTGGTTAGGTATGTAAGTTATACTTTGTGATTTATCTGCTTGCGCCTTCATGTTTACTTATTAGGATGACATATGAACATTTATTTGCTTATGCTGATATGATGCTAATGACCTGTTTGCTGCTATGCGTATGGATTGCATATTTATACATATCTGTTGTTGTCATAACTACTCTTTAATTTGGTGTATAGAAATGCTGATATACTGTGTACAAACAGAGAGTTTAGGTTACACTATGGTATAGGTTACAGATTGTTCGCTTGGCAGAGCCTCGTTGTAAGGATTGTGCTGCATCCACTTTTTGACATTCTGTTCTCTACTGGTATATTTACTCGCTATTGCTTGTTTTGCTTACGCTAAGTGCCTTATATTTTTAAGATAAGAAAATGAACTGCTATAATTCGACGAACGACATTAGTACAAAAAACTTCATAGAAGTCACATGAGGTGGAGGTTTTATGGAAGCTGTATAACTTTATGCTAATAGGAAGGAAGCTAACGACATGACATACCATTACTAGGTTTAGACCATTAACAGTTATTACACTGCATTTTTCGTGAGCAATTGAAATAGGACGTGACACTTGATACAAGAAATACTCCACATGTTTGCTTCTGCCATAATTCTTGAAGTGATGTACACACTGTGAAATATTATGATCATTCACACTCCGTAATCGTACTTAATTACTGAGAATTATTCGAACTAAGTCTATTAGGGGTCATGTATGCATTTCTTTGTTTATAATTCGTAATGAGTAGAAGATTGGGCTCAGATGGATTACACAGAGGTTGTGTGTTGACAATGTGTCTTCGGATTGTATGGGATGATGAGGTTTGCATTAGGATTTTATCTGTACTTGTTCGAGGAGACTGACTAGAGGAAAGAGTTGTTATGGAAGTGAAATGATATTGGTAATAAGGTTTATATGTGTCGACGTATTAAAGAAGTATTATTGAGGTATAGAGATTATATGAAGTTGATGATTATTGGAGTTTTTGTGGACAAGAGGTAAGGTAAATGATATTGATGATAAGAGTTATATGTATCGACGTAAGAAGTATTAGTGAAGTATTGAGATTATGTGATGCTGATGATTATTGGAGTTTTGGTGTATAAGCGGTAAAGTAAGTGAGGAGCATATTTTTTTGTTGGTCTTAATGGAACAAGGAGGATGAAGATAGCAGACTAGAACACTAAAGTAGAAGGAAGATAGTCTATACACACACTTTGTTAAATCACTAAGCAGTATATACTTTTTTTTTTGAAGAGAGGAAGTATTTGCGTATCTTGGCTCACTGACAGTTGTTCAACAACAGTACATTTGATCTGGCTTGGCAAACATTGGTCTTGACATGATGACTATGACGTTGACTTAACTATTATTGACTGTGATACATTGCTGCCATTACTACTTGATACACATGATGCACATCAGATTTTGACAGAATTGCATTTACACAGTTAACACTATTCAATTACACAGTAGTACTTAATGTGGATGAAAGATGAGTGAGTGTGTTTTGTGTGTTTTCCTTTCCTAATCCTACCCACCTATCTCCTGAATATTATTTTATTTGTTTGTTGTGGCTTGCACTGACACCCATAAATATTATAGGTTTACTGATATTTGAGTATTTGTAATAGTTACTACGACAATTATCTGATATCATTTGTGTGTTTATTAGAATTTGTATGTTTAGTGTAAGAGCATTGTAAAAGCATTTGTATGTGTTTTCAAACTATTGTTCATGCCTGAACTGTCCGATTAGTGAAGGTGAATATTATGGACTGTTACCTGCACTTTTCAACGTAATGTGTGACACTTAGGAGTGATTAATTTCTGCTGATGAACTGTGTGATCAGTGATAGTGAATATCATGGACTGCTCTCTGCACCTACTCAACATTGCTGGGTGCCTCTGATGGACTGCTTTACTGAATTAATGTGACTTGTTGCTGTGTGTACCTCTTCAACTTTACTGGGTGCCACAGATGGAACTGCTTCTACTGAAATGATGTCACTTGTTGGTGTCTGCACCTGCTCAACACTGCAGGGTGCAACTGATGAACTGTTTCTACTGAAATGAAGTCACTTGTTGCTGTCTGCACCTACTCAACATTACTGGGTGCACAGATGAAGCTACTTCTTTGGAAATGATGTCACTTGTCGGTGTCTGCACCTGCTCAACATTGCTGGGTGCAACTGATGGACTACTTCTACTGAAATGATGTCACTTGTTGGTGTCTGCACCTGCTCGCAACATTGCTGGGTGCAACTGATGGACTGCTTCTACTGAAATGATGTCACTTGTTGCTGTCTGCACCTACTCAACATTGCTGGGTGCAACTGATGGACTGTTTCTACTGAAATGATGTCACTTGTTGGTGTCTGCACCTGCTCGCAACATTGCTGGGTGCAACTGATGGACTGCTTCTACTGAAATGATGTCACTTGTTGCTGTCTGCACCTGCTCAACATTGCTGGGTGCAACTGATGGACTGCTTCTACTGAAATGATGTCACTTGTTGGTGTCTGCACCTGCTCATCATTGCTGGGTGCAACTGATGGACTGCTTCTACTGAAATGAAGTCACTTGTTGCTGTCTGCACCTGCTCAACATTGCTGGGTGCAACTGATGAACTGTTTCTACTGAAATGAAGTCACTTGTTGCTGTCTGCACCTACTCAACATTGCTGGGTGCCTCTGATGGATTGCTTCTACTGAACTAATGTGACTTGTTGCTGGGTGTACCTGCTAAACTTTACTGGGTGCCACTGATGGACTGCTTCTACTGAAAAGATGTCACCTGTTGGTGTCTTTTTTTTTTGTATAAACTAATCATTGAAAGCATTTTATGTGAACATTTGTATAAACTGATTTTTTTCATGTATTGTGTAAACTATTATGTAAAGCCACATGTATGAAAAGAATTTGTATTGCCTACTGTATTTTATATATTAGGTTATTGAAAGGTCAGTGCAAAGCCAAAATTTTAACTATGTGGTATTTAGGTATTAACATTATCTTTTATTTTTGCCTGTATTTTTGTGGACGGATTTGGTGGTATTTTCACCACCAATGCTGGCAAAAATACCATCAAATTATGGCCTGTGGAGGAGGGGCATATGAAAGGTGGCTACACTGAGCCACTGCGCCAGAGATTGCGCCAAAGAGTACTATTAAGCCGCCTCCACAGTGCTTGTTGATAGCTCGTAGAGTCAGTGCCTGTTAAGAACTCGTAGAAGTCTGTGCGTGGGCAGAGTTCGTAGAAGACAGTTCGTGTTGAGATGTGCTAGTGGGCAAGGCTTGTCGAGATGTTGTAGTAAGGAGTGTTTGTTCCATGTTTTATCCAGTTATTTGATGGGAGAGATAGCAGATGTTATTGTAATAATCAGAGTGCATTTCGTCAATATATATGAAGGTAAAAACCACAATGTTCTTTTATTATTTGTGTGTCTGAAATAATGCGTCATTACAGGTTCAGTCAACAAAGCATCTGGCTTGTGTTCTTGTATTAGAGTGAATTCTGGTTTTCTTGCGTAATTATAGTTTTTCTAATTTTCTTTTATCACGTCAGTATAATTGGTATTTAAAAATTCTTGTCTTGTTGGAGAAGAACCGTGCCAGATGTGTACGTTGAGTCACACTCCCACATACAGAACAGTTACTCTTGTGCTTATTGGTTTTGTAGGTTTTATAGTTGCTGGGGACTTAATTAATTAATTGTGTCAACGAAAAATTTCATTTCATTCTTGTTGTTGTTCTTTGCAGTCAGATAGCGTAACAATACTAGTCAGGGTCAACCGTTTACGAGACACAGCATAATCGGACATACAGCTACTAAAAATATTTTCAATCATTTATTTAATTAAGCCCCCATGCAGTGTATAGGTTTCTGAATTTTGGTCGTATGTAATCGGAGTTAGTGCACTTTGTTGTACATCGCAAAATAATGAGATGCGAATTGTATCCTGGAGTCAGACACAAAACTATGCCGATTGTGCTCATAAACTAAAAGAAAACGGGCTGCGCCTATTTTCGTGGAAGGAAGACATTTATCGTAGCCGTGATTCTCTACTCCTTTTTAACAAATGTTCGATTATAAGAGATGCATTGATGTTAAATAAAAGCATTCTCCAGCGCAGAACGAGTGTCGCTTTCGGTGGAGGTGTGTGGATGGTCTAGTGTGTGTGTGTGTGTGTGTGTGTGGTCGCTCAAGGCAGCTGTACTCCAGTCAGGGTGCGGCCTGTGGGCGGGGCGGTGCAGCTAAATTTCTCTTTTTTGTTGGTGAAGGGCCGATGCTTGGACTGTCGCCTCAAGGAAACCGCGAGCTCGTCTGGGGGGTACGGTTGTAGACGGCAAAGCCGTGCACAGTGGTAGAAGCCTGCCATTTGAAAAAGCGATGTGGAGCGTTCTCCGGAATTTCATTGTTGTTCCAGAGCGGTCCAGTCTTTCAGAGAAATACGTTTAACAGATTCCAAGAAGCGTTCCACTCTTGCCTTTTGTCTATCTGTGACTGATTTCTACAGACTGGAGACAGTATGTCAATACCACCATACGGATGTCTTTGTGGACCACCAGTGGCAAGAGAGCTCAGGTGATGGGTGGGAGGGAGGGATGAGGAGTGGAAGGATGGTATAAAACTGCCTAAAAGTTGGTTAGTTGATGAGCAACCATTGAGGAGCACACAGCTACAACTGCTGCCCCTCTGCAACCATCTGGGTCGGATTTTGCGGTAGTTGTGTTATTATGATGGTTTTTACCCAATCCCCAATACATGTGTTGCATTATGACCTACTCGTTACGAGTGCTGGTTTCCTCATGACAATTTTGAAGGAAACTGAGGTGATGCGTTGCTGGCGCCAGTCTCCATCGATTGTAATCCCGATCGTTGTAAGTCTATTTTCCATGCCTGCTTGTCTTCTTCGCATCTTTGGCGGATGGCTATTTAACTGCGGTGCGCGCGCTCTGTTACACAAAGTGAATGAACTGGAGTCGTCGAATTGTTCCTTGGTGGGTTCTGTTCATGTTAATTGAATAGCCGAGTGCACTGAAAACTATCTTGATTGTTTCAGTTACTTGTCACTGTATTTGGTCTGGCCGCCTGGTATGTTGACGGTACAACAAATAGACATCAAGTTGTGCTTAATGCGTAGCTAGAGGTCATGCCAAGTCGTACGAAATAATTTTCCCTATTTCCTTGTTCTATGTTATTATTTTATTTGTTTGTTCTAGAGAATTGGCTAATCAAATTTTTAGAGCCGTTACTGGGAAAGTGGTCACGTAGGTTAGTTCTCCTTGGGTTCATTTGTGCCGTGTATAATTAAACGTTTATTTATAACCACTTGGGCAGATATGTTTTGTGTATCAGATGCGCCGGAATGCTGTCTGCCGCTGATAAGTTTGTGTTTCAGATGATAGGCAGTGGTCGACAAGAGCAAACTTCGATCGGGGTATCACGGTGGAAGAGGGAAATTTAAGGATCTGGGTCGGTGTCTATGGTTATGTTGTTAGTGTCCTGCAATTCCATCTTTCCGGTGGAGCGTTGTGGTTTTCTGGAAGCTTAATTGTAGCTCAAAGTTGAGTATAGTTCTACTTTACCTTTTGGTCCGTGAATCTCCTGTATCTGGTAGAACCTTTCGGTCTGCTCGCCTCCATCACTAATTTTCAACGTAAAATTGAAACGGCTCCATTTTAAGACTGTTTAATATGCTATTATTACATTCTGGGGATGAAATGTATGTGAACCTTGTACCCGTAAGTAACACTAAAGAGAAGCTTAGTTGAGTGTATTAATGAAATAATACTTTTAATTTGTTACAGTTGCTTAAGATCTGTCCATGGACAACGTCTTAGTTGTTGGAAGCAGTTTTAGAATTGGATATGAATTATGTGAAAGCCAGTTTCAATGCAAGTCATGAAATATTCAGTTATGTCAGTTAAATTTGATTAATGGTGTTTTTATGAACATTGTTTAATTAGTGAAAATTGGTTGAGTAAATTTTGAAAGATCTGTGTCTATCGCACTTAAATGCATTAATGTTATAATCTTAGTAATGCTGCTGCTTCTGTAGGGCAGGTTCAAACGGTTCAAATGGCTCTGAGCACTATGCGACTTAACTTCTGAGGTCATCAGTCGCCTAGAACTTAGAACTAATTAAACCTAACTAACCTAAGGACATCACACACATCCATGCCCAAGGCAGGATTCGAACCTGCGACCGTAGCGGTTGCTCGGCTCCAGACTGTAGCGCCTAGAACCGCACGACCACACCGGCCGGCTGTAGCGCAGGTACCTTTTATTATAATTGTTGTTACTGTTGGTTTCATTAACAGCATGTGTTTGTAATAAAGAAATGTATGGCAACTACAAACTGGTTACGTGCTTAATTTCGATGTATCGAAAGGAATAACACATCAGACACTCATCAAAAAAGTTTTACATCACCTCGGTTCCGACAGTTTCGGAACCTGTAAACAAAACTGGAATAGAGATCAACATAAACATCATTTACGCACTTTTTATTGCTCATGAAAACCACACACTGCATGTTGTACCACCAGGACGAAGTGGCAGATAAAGTTCACCTTAAGCAGCCGTGGTTGGGAAATGAATGAGAGGAGCTAGAAGAACGACAAATTTCTCGTTAAGTTCCTCTGAATACATCAAAGAATATGTTGTTGTTGTTGTTGTTGTGGTCCCCAGTCCAGAGACTGGTTTGATGCAGCTCTCCATGCTACTCTATCCTGTTCAGCCGTCTTCATCTCCAAGTAACTAACGCAACCTACATCCTTCTGAATCTGCTTTGTGTATTCATCCCTTGGTTTCCCTCTACGATTTTTACCCTCCACGCTTCTCTCCAATACTTAATTGGTGATACCTTGATGCCTCAGAACGTGTCTTACCAACAGATCCCTTCTTCTAGTCAAGTCGTGCCACAAATTCCTCTTCTCCCCAATTCTATTCTGTACCTCCTCATTAGTTACGTGACAGACCATAATAATCGTCAGCGTTCTTCTGAAGTATCGTATTTCGAAAGTTTCTATTCTCTTCTTGTCTAAACTATTCTCAAAGAATATAGAGGAGTTAAAATCTTAATGAAACTTCCATTGAACCACCAGAACATGTTCGATTGCAGCGTTGCTCACCCCGCGTTCAGTCCTTTAGTAATGTAGGGGAAAGAGAACGACCAGAACCGGATCTAGGGAGAGGAGGCAGCTTTGAGTAGCCCGAGCAGCTCGTGGGTTTGAAAGGAGTCAGATGTAAGGGAAAACGTTAACACTCGACTCGATGACGCAATACTGGACAAGATTCCGAGTGATATTGATTCATTGAGCTACGAAGGTGAAATCTATTAACACTAGCCGTAACAGTCATGCGTCTGAACTAATTTTTTCGTCTCGCACCAAGTTGTAACATGTCTCATTAACAACGAGATGTATACTTCAAGAAGAGTAAAATAATTTCAACGCTGAATTCTAAAAGATTATATGGTGCGTTATATGGGGTGCTCATAAACAGTGTGAAACGCTTGTAAGGGTGTTGTAGGACAGGTCGTTCTGTGATAAAATTGGCAAGAAAACAATTCTATAAGCAGCGCCGTTTCCGAGTTGATTAGCACTGAAGTTTGCAACCAAGCCGTTGCGGGAGCAAATTTAAGAGAACTGTCAGATACGACTACTGTCAGTTGTTCTCATAGTTCATATGATAGCGCATGAGACTTCTCGGCTAGAGTTTGATCCTTCTGCCATTCCATGTCCCACTTTTGTATCGTTTTCTTGTTCAGTTTTTGGAAACCAAACTAAGAACACGTTTGGCGACACCGTCTCGGGCGGTCCGCTTGAATTTGCGCGCGCAACGGCCTGATTGGATTACTTAAGTGCTAATTAACTCGGAAAAGGCGCAACGAATCTAACTTTTTCCTAACAATTGTTTCTCAGCGCAACCTATCCTGCAACACCCTTACAAGCTTTTCAGACTTTTTCTGACCATGGTGCATACGGTTCTGTGATAGCGAAACAGGCAGAAGACGTCGCCTGAATGGGAATAATCGTTTTAAAATATAGGAATAGAATGTGGATCAAAATGGTCTCCATATAAATAAATTTCGTTAGAATAATTTGTCTGTTTGCACGGCCACATTCTGCAGTAGCTGTTATAATCAGTTATTATTGGTTTTCTGCATTTAGAAAGGGTTTATCCCCAGATGCGTTTTGTTTTTATTTACAATGAATCTTCTGTGGTCGTTCTGTAAATACGGATACACAATGTGTCTATTTTTTGGTATCTGCAGTTAAAAACTGGCATACAACTTACGTACAGTATTTTTACCTGTTCTGTACATGTTCTGAACATCACCACCTTTTCCTTCGTTGTTAGCGGTGGTTGATGTCGAAAGAAACTTGCGTATACATTCATTTTTGGAATTTTTCGCTTTTCTGGGAAGCCACCATTTGTTACGCTTAAAGGGATAAAGTAAATTAGAAAACAGTATCAATGCAGCATAAGAAAAAAGTAGATTCAACAAAGGAGAAAAGTGAACGAAACTGAATAAGCAACAAAGTTTTTTTCGACCCCAGCCACGATTAACAACAAACGAAAAAGTTACAGGAGGGTTGAATATGTAAACAAGAGGCAAAAACACTGTAATGAAATTGTACACCAATTTAGAAAGAAATATTGTTGGTAATCTATACGTACCATAACACAGAAAAACATTCTGTATCAATATTTTCAGAAAAACCTCAAGACGATTTATAAATAAAAGCGAAACCCGTTTGGTGAAAAACATTCTCCAGTTGGAATATGCTTAAAACGCAGAAACAAATAGTAATTGGCCATTAGAATATGTTAGAAAATGTTCAGTAACTGTTAGAAGAAAGTGGTAACGGATTGAAGCGGGTAACTATGTTTCATTAACAAGTGTTCTAATTGCGATGTTGAAAATAAGTTTCGTACCGGTATTGAAATACCGTGTAGTTATAATTAAACTTTCGCTACTTGAGAGAGAGCTCCTATGAAAAACGAGTGATCATATGGCGAAGAAACTTCCTGGAAACATTTATGAGGTCATTGGGAAATAACGAATAAATCATTGAAAGAAATAAAGAGTAATTTTCACTTGAGAGGGTAACATTTGTTACTTGCTTACCATATTTTCGTTCCAGGATTCAAATGTCGCTCAATGTGACGATCACCTGCATGCACGACAGCCTGGAACCTTCTCGATATTGCAGTACTGCTGCTCGAAACACCTCAGGTGGGATGTTGGCTACTTCCGTCGCTATGTTCATCTTCAACCTACAACGTGTGTTAGGGTACCCTTCATAAAAACTGTCCTTCAGGTAACTCCATGGCCAGAAATCACAAGAGTTGAAATCTGGTAATCTTGTTGGAGACACGGCTCCGAACAAACGACCAATATTAGGTACTTTCGAAATGTGTAACCTCAAAAACAACGTGAAGTGGAGCTCCATAGTGCATCAAAAAAGCTGAGACCAAAACATCTCTTTCCGATAGGGCAGGATCACATGTTGGCGAAACAGATCACAGTAACGTGTGCCGTTCAGTTACATATCCTTGGGCGTCCATGTGCCTCAAAGAAAAATGAAACAATCCTTTACTGCGCGAAGAGCAGAAGCAATACAGCTGTGATTTTGAAAAAACAACTTTTCGATTAAACCCCTGCTCTGAAACTTCCTGGCAGATTAAAACTGTGTGCCCGACCGAGACTCGAACTCGAGACCTTGGCTTTCGCGGGCAAGTGCTCTACCAACTTTTTTTTAATTTTATTTTTTTAATTTTTTTTATCCTGGACCTCTTCCACTTCAGGCGTTGGCCCCTATCATCCATATCATCCCCAAAATCCTATCTAACCTAATTTTTTTAAAAAAAAGAAAATAATAATAATAATAAAAATAAATAAATAAAATAAAATAAAATCTGTTGCCACCGCCACTTTCACCCTAACTTAACCTACTTTTTTATTTATTTTTTCATTATTCTTTTTTATTTTTTTAAAAATAATATATAAAGGAACTGAATAAATCTTCTTGCCGTGACAGTCTGTCTAATACCCGTGAAACAGAAGAAAACGAAATCAATCAAGCACTTCTGATTTGTTTTATGTTACGGCTTCTGGCAAAATTAGTTTTCCTCAGGCACTTTCACCTGCTGTACTATAAAAATAAATAAATAAATAAATACCAACTTAATTATAATGAAGCACAATTGGTATCGACTCGCTGTAGTGTTGTGCACCAACCAAAAAAAAAAAAAAAAATACCGCTTCATTATGGCAAAGTGTGAAGTAAGAAATTTTGAAACAAAGCTTTGTATTTCGACTCGTTTTAAGGTTGTGGTGCTCTTCCACTATATACTGTATGTACTCGTCTATACTCGCATGTGTATTCGTAACTGCAAAATATGCAAACTGGCCGATAATCCAAGCATAGCTATTGTGCTTTGTTGCAGGATAGAAATGCCAGTCTGGTTGAACTACATCTTTAAGTGTTATAGCAGAGTCTGTGGTTCTAGTAATTATTGCGAGTTTTTTTCTAGTCCAGTTCCATATGTGGTATTGGTCGCGGCAGATGAGAATGTGTGCCAAGGTATCTACAGTATGGCAACGATCGCAGTACGGACTCTACTTCATTTTGATATTGTGCAACTTAAAACTGTGTGCCCAACCGAGACTCGAACTCGGGAC